>NC_142840.1:18181818-18484848 GCF_061612785.1 Hesperophylax consimilis | reverse complement strand
TTTCCCAATTTACTTCTATCTCCCTTACCTCCGTACAAATTTAATAATTCAAAATATAAAATTTCACCATTGCATTTAACTTTGTCACCAGAACCTCAATTAATTGAATATATATTTATTTTGTTGAATTGCATTTTATTATTTAACCAGCCTCATTTTTTTGTATACCTACTGAGAGTGACGACGCTAATCCCATTGATTTGTAATTTCCTTTCAAACATGATGTAATATTACAAAAATAGGCATTATCCTCTTCATTAAGTTGCCATTGTCAGTATTTGCTTACTTATGTGATGATAAAAAAATACAACCATTGAAAAAAAACTACGCATGGATTGGACCCACTTTGTTCTCATTCAAGCTTTGTATGGGGTGTCACAGTTTTGTGTAAAATATATCTGTGATCCTTTTGTCCCGGGTAATAGTGTAAATAGAGTTTTTTGTAAGCCACCCAGTTATTTACTGCGTCTCCATTGTCAGACTACCCCACGATTTTAGTTCAGCACCTAAAGTCAGATGTAGTCAATGTGAGGCCCGAGGCTATGTTTTATGACTGTGGGGCATCGATGTATATAAAATAGTTGGTCGATGCTGAGGGTTATTAGAACACGTGCGATAGAAAAAAAATCTGTATATTTTTATTTAGTTATTAAATTATAATTTTTTTCTTTCTGTTATAAGTAAAATTAACTAATAAATGTTTTCTTTCTGTTATAAGTTAAATTAACTTATCAATGTTTTCTTTCTGTTATAAGTTAAATTAACTTATACAGGTTTTCTTCAAATTCACATCTAATTTTTTAGACCAACTCTAGTTTTTTAATGTTAAATGCACGAGTCGTAACTGCCCAAAAAATATTGAGAATATGTCATTAATAATTTTTGGAATGTTGTGATATTGAGGAAGACATGGCACGACCAAGTGAATCATATACTTGAGTTGGGCCATGTCAAGAGTCAGAACAATAAAAGAGTATGTATGAGGCAATGTATGAATGTGAATGAGGCAAGAAGTGTGTGCCAAGACCGAGTTGTTTGGCGGTCCGTCCTCTCTGCCTACCCCTGCGAAGAAACGGCGTGATGGTTAGTTAGTTAGTTATAATGTAGGAATTAGGGAGAGGAAAGAGATCAGGAAGCGGAAAGTTGGGAAATACATGGTTTTTAGATCTGGTAATTAAATACTGTTAAATACATCGCAAAGCAACGTTTGGTTTCAGAATTATTGTGGTTTTCACCAGGGCGATACTGAGAGTACTTTCAACTCCGAAATCTGATTTGTTGACACAACGATGTTACAAAACTTAAAAACAATAAAAAATAAGAAAATAGTACAAAGACAATAAACAACAAGCATGTACGGATTGTGAACAAGAAACATATTATTTGTTCTTTTTACAGTTCTGCAAGTATTTGCATTATTTACACAAAAATCAAAAGAATATTAAAAAAAGGTTTTAATTATCAATTAATTTCACGCTGTTAGTGTGACAACCGACCGTCGCAGCGAATTAGACAAAAGACTCAACCCTCTGTCAAACATTGACTACCCCTGGGGCTGTGGGGACCTTTTTTTTACCACCCCACACCAAACACGCGTCGATACATTTTGTTGACAATGAATCCCTGCGCTTAGAATATTCTTTGTGCAATCAGTGGTGCATTTTTATAGGCCCGGTAAAAAAACATAAAAATGGAGCCTAAACATGACGTTGGGCTTGAATATATCAAGATTTTTTTAGTCCCTTGATATTCAATGATTTCTATTGTAAAAGCAAAACGAAAACATCAGAAACGCTGATTTTAGGGTGTATTTTTGTTGGGGTTTTGTAATTATAAATATCGCATTTTCAATCGTTGTTTATGGTTGTACTCGAGTTGCTTAATTTTTTTATCTGTCCCCCTCTAACTTGTAGTTGGTGTTGTCTAAGACACGTAAATGTGTATAGACGCACGGAGAAAAATGAGTATTGCTGATTTATTAAAAACTGATTAAAAACGGGATTGCCTTTTTATAGTCAACATGCATTTGCCCTGATAATATATAATGACGAAATGTGAAAATGTTATGATTTTTATGAACACGTGTTTCGACATCGCGATATAACATTCATTGTTAGTAAAAGTTTAACAGGAAACCTACAAATTCGTCCGTTTAGGGCCTGCAGTCCATTGATGTATTATATTTAGATAAGACTTGAAGAGAAACAATAGGTTCCGCTTTTGTACCTCCATCTGACCTCCAATTGACCTCCAACTCTCCCAACGCTCTAACTAAAACTGCCGAATCCTGTCTAAGGGCACCGCTTACGCGTTATAATAGTGGAAAAAGTTTCGACGAGAGATTAGTATACAGTGGGGACTTTTAATTGAAGCTCTATGCTGCAATCCTGTTTTTAACCGGGTTACGAATAATTTGAAGAAATTCTTTACTATATCAGTAGGTAAGTTTTCTCAGTGCGTAAGTTGTCGAGATGATTTGAATAAATTGAAACGTTTAAAGAAAAAAAATAATGAAGTTAATCATAACGAAAAGATGAAATTCCTCAGGAAAAATCTCACTAGCAAGCTCTAGCGTCACAAAAATTGCACTAGTTTTTACCCTGGAATATCATTTTCAGTAAGCAACAAACAGCATTACTAGCAATACTGCTGTGATCTCAAAGAAGACAATGTGTTTTTAGTTACCGCGGCAGAATACCTATGTAGCTTTGACACTATCTATCTATCGAAATATATTATATGATGCTACATTTGTTTATAACTTGTATATTTTTGTCTAAAAACAGGGTGATTCCGGGCAGTAACCATTTGTAAACATTACAATAAATGTACCGCACTAAATTAACGGAAACTGTTTTTTTATATGTGTTTTAAAAACGCAACGGTTTTTCGTTAAAAAAACATACGTGCACCTTTTTTAGTTAACTCACTAACATAGGTACTGCATAATAGTTAAGGGGCTCAATTTCACAATATATTGTTATTATGAATAACACGCTTACGACATACTTTTAGCGGCATCCCTACAACACAAGACGCGTACTACACGTATAGGTCATGCCACATTTGGCAGCTCTTTAACCTTTCAGAAAGGGCGGCCGCTGATCTTAAGGAATGCAAGGCAATAAACATTTTAAGGGCATGTGTATTTAGCAATCTGGGATATATATTATTGTTTACTTAGGGAGACGACAACACGGGGTCGGATAGCTAGAAGGGACCGACATCTGTTCCACGTGTGATTTATCCTCCAGATAAAGGTGCTAGACAGCAAGTTTTGTACAGGATATGACCAATATGTTGTAACATGGCGTTAAATTTCACGTCCTTCCGAAAATATTTGCGATATTTATGTCTCAGTTTATATTGGGATGGAAGTCTTGTTTGTCCAGCGATTTTATAATCTGGACATCTGGACAAGAGGCAGGATTCGAAATTCAGAATGTCAACATCTGGCCTAGGGTCAAACATGAGTTTTTACAGTCTTGGTACAATGATGCAATAATATGGCCTACAGCTATAAAAAAACTGTTAGTATTGGAAATCAGGGTCGGGTGGGGGATTGGGCGGTTTCTCGACTGAGTGATCAGTGACCACATATGAAAGTTTTTTTGTGTCAAAAAAAACAACCTCAAAAATGACCGAAAATGTCATTGGAGACCTAAATTTCATCAACATTTTTTAATCCAAATAATTTCAGGAATCAATTGTGTCAAGTACGTTTCTTATCATCCTGTAAACACAGATACCCGACCATAGCCCAAGATATCATCAGCCATTTTAGTAAACCCAATTTCTCTAGGTACACCGTAATCAAGAATTTTATTTTTTTTTTTTTCAAATTTATAATGTTTTCTGTGTATTTTAAATGCGCTATATACTTTTTATTTTATTTTTTTATTTTTTTTTATGAGGTCATTTCATGTTATGATGAAGTACAAATATAACATTAAATTTACAATTACATGTTATTACATTACAGTGAGTTTGTTTTCTTTTTAGTACATCTTGATACACCTTTTTTAAGAGCAAATGCTCGTGTTGAAAAGGCGGAGAAAAAACGCGTGTAAATAATAATTTAACATATATATATAACATAATTATATCAAATAGAAAAGAGAAAAGGATGTAAAAGAAGGAAAGAGATAAGAATAAGAAATAAGAATAAGAAATAAGAATAAGAAATAAGAAATAAGAAAATAAGAATTAGAAATAAGAGAAAAGGATTTCAATATTGTAATAAAATGAGAGATTATATTGTGTTTTTAAGTATAAACAATTTTGATATGCTATTGATATAATGTTTTTATTAAGTTTTTGAATTTTTCATAATTCGTTTCCAGTCTTAAGTTAAGAGGTAATTGGTAAACCATTTGACACCAAAATATTTATAAAATTGTTGGGCTGTGGTGGTGTTACAGCGTGGGATAGTTATAGAGCCAAGAATACTATGTCTATTGCTGTTCGAAAAAGTTATTAAGTTGTCATTGTTGAAACAATCTTTATGTATTTGAAAAAGAGTTATTTTGTTATAAATAATATGAAGTGAAGGGACTTTAAATTATTGAAATAATCTAATTGTGGGGTAATCGTACGGTTTTTTCAAAATTATTTTTATTAGTATTCTTTGGATGATTTCTAAAGGTAAGAGAGAAGTTTTGAATGCTCCACCCCAACCAACAATTCCATATTGTAATATAGATTGAATTAGTGAAAAATATATGGTTCTTAATAATTTAAAATTTAGTATGTTTCGTATTCTAAGAAAAATGTACACTAATTTTCTTAACCTTTCTACTATTGCATTGATTTGTAATTTCCACTTTATGTTACTATCTATAATTACACCAAGATATTATACATTAGTTTTAACAGTAAGTAGAGAGCAGTCAGGTTTACATACATTTGAAATTCTATTACAATTATATGAGTGTATACTTATCTTTAAATTATCAGGGAATGAATTTTTATTAATGGTGAAAGGTATTATAAAAGATTTTTCAGTATTAAGTGTTAACAAATTTTTATCGAACCATTTTTTTAGTATGTTTATGTCTAACTCTGCTGTTTTTTGGGTTTCATTCCAAGTTAATCCCTCAGTTAAAATTGCTGTGTCGTCAGCGTATGAAATAAGTTTAGACTTAATTGAGAGTTTAAACATATCGTTGACATAAATGATGAAAAGGATTGGACCTAGAACAGTTCCCTGCGGGATGCCAAAATTTGTGGTCTATGAATCACTCAGAGAGCCATTTAACTTTAAAAATTGCTCTCTATTAAATAGATAATTTTCAATCCACGAAAGCATTGTTAGTTATACTAATTTTCGCTAGTTTCGAGATAAGATTAGAGTGCGATATACTATCAAAAGCTTTTCTTAAGTCAACAAATGTTCCAATGCATTTTTTTTTATTATCTAAAGATTTGTATATTTCAGATGTTAAGTCAACGATAGCATCT
The DNA here is from genome assembly GCF_061612785.1 of Hesperophylax consimilis. NCBI lineage: Eukaryota > Metazoa > Arthropoda > Insecta > Trichoptera > Limnephilidae > Hesperophylax > Hesperophylax consimilis. The sequence goes on along the minus strand of NC_142840.1, from coordinate 18,479,388 downwards.
TGAGTGCTCATATTTTCTCTAAAACCATACTGATGTGCATTTAAAATTTTATTTTCTTTTACAAATTTAAATATTTGTTTTTTAACAATTTTTTCAAATATTTTGGCAATGTTTGAGGTGAGAGAAATTGGCCTATAGTTACTACTTAGATTCGGGTCCCCAGATTTAAAAATTGGGGAAATAATAGTTTTTTTGTAGGTAAAGGGAAAGTTGCCATTTTCAAAACTTGTATTTATGATGTGAGTGAAAGGTTTACAGAGTGATTCAGAATTTTTTAAAAGTATTTCTACAGAAATGTTGTCAAATAAGAAGAGTTGGAAGAAGAAGTTGTAAAATAAGAGAGCTTATAGCTCATCATGGAATTGACGCTGGAAGCTGAAAAGAGTTGCTCTGATTTAGAAAATATTATTAGCCGTTCAAATTTTACTAAGCCCATATCGCGGGTTTCGAGAGTTGTTGCCGGTACAATTATTGAAATAAATATTAATTACATTGAAGTAGCAAAGTAGAATGCACTACATTTAATAATATTAATATTTGGATACTTTGCATTTCGCCCTTTTGGTGTAAAAGCTAATAAGTAGGCAATTTCAATTAAAATCAGTACATGGAAGCTCTTTTCGCTTAAAATGCTTGTTAAATTAATTTGTTAATCGAATTCCTTGAATCTGCGAGTTATTTTGGCCCAAGGCAGAAATATCTTTTAGAACAACAATTTTCAATTTGATCAACAAAAATTAATATCGACTTAAAACTTCAATGGTATTTGCCCGCGGCTAGAAAATCTAATTTCGTCGTACTAATCTAAGGTTATTAAATTGTTTTGCTGAATTTTGACCTCATAATGTAAATAATAATAACTTGAGAGAGACTTTATCGGTTATATAGCTAATTGAATGTTACCAGTTATTTATTGCTTCAACATCGTTGAAGATAACCCTTTCCTTGTGTTTACATTATATCAATCAGTTATTCAAGATTGATGACATGTCAATAATAACAGCCGCCTCAAAATAATCGATTAATTAAGTGGATAGCACACGAAATCAGAAAACAGTTATACATAAATATATTTGTAAATATTACAGTGATTACAAATAAATATAACAAACGTAATGAAATTTCTGTATGACGCTTTCACCAGCAACTTTCTTAAACAAATATATTGTTTTGACTGAGAATTGAACCTTACTCCCCAGAAACAAGAGTCAACAACGCTAAAACCTAAGCCAAATTCTAATTCGTTGGTACCGACATTTATTTCGTATATTAAATGCTGTAAATTTTCATTTATTAAATATAATGTCATCAAATTTCCGAAAAATCGCATTTCGGGAAGTGGTTTAATTTCCACTTGCAAGGTTCCACTTTCATCATTCATTCATTCAATCAAGGAAACAAAATCTCAATTCAAATACATGTATTTAAAAATATTAAATTGTCTAATAGAGGAATAATCTCTTGTCAGAAAAGAGGTTTCTTGGTGTAATGGTGAGCGCGATCACCCGGTAAAATACAGATCTGAGTTGAAGCCTTGGTGATAAATAAAATCCTATTGCAGTTCTGTGAGTTTATCTACTTTGTTGTTTTAATGTTATTAATATTTTTTAAATAATTAAGATGATCCTACAAAATCTATCCACGAAAACTCGCGAACAGGAATTCTAGCTTGATTAACTTTGCACGTCTTTATCTGTCATTATTAGGTTCTTTATTTGATTGATAACGGCAAAGGAATTCAGTAGATTAAATGACATAAATACTTCTCTAATAAAATTTATTGAATTATCATACTGTCACAATAATTACAATAGCGTATTATCCAAGGTTGATATTTTCAGTTGCGTACTTACCAAATAAATAATATTTCTCGGATGATTTATAAATAATGTTTATTTCTCTATTGTTTATATCTCTATTATGAATGATCTACAACCTCTCTCCGTGGCTATAAATGTATTGTTTTGTAAATATTTCGTTTTGTATAATCTTTTGTTTTATAAAAAAAATTTAATTCATATTCCTTTTCACCAATTTATTTACTTATTCCATATTATGCTGTCTCAGTAGAGGTAAAGTCACAAGGAGGAAATCCATAATTGGTTTTATTTTAGCCATACAATACTTATGTACAAACTGATTAAATGTAAACTGTCGATTTCCAGAAAAATTATTCAGTAAATCACAGGATGAATATTAAATAAATTCTCTCCAAAAGGTTAAAATTTCGTAGGCATTCCACATAATAATTCAACTACGCGTGTTCCGTATTCCGGCCAGATTTGGTGTGAGAACATCAGTGAACTCATCCGTGTAATATTATTACCAGCCGTGAATATAATATGTCATCTCCGTTACTGGAATATGTCCCGTCTCCATCCCGTTAAACGCTAACTGTTTAGTATTGTTATTATAATATTCTCTTACTCCATTTAGGTGACGAGTCCACGCCCACGTGTGGAACACATGCGTGGAAGGAATCACAAACATATAGCACTTCTACACGATCATTACTAGGATGATAAAACAGCATCACTGTGTAAATCATAACGCTTAGTAGAACAAGCTTTTTAATGAATGTTACCGTGGGGGAGCTTCGGATTTTAATGCGTTTTTAAAAATCTCAATTTGGGCACAAAAATGTTTTCAGGAAGGACATTAATACTTACTTCAAAACGTTAGCGTTCAACGTCATTTTATTTTTATCCTTGATAAATTTCAAGGGGAGTTAATATTTATCTTCCCTTGAATTCATCAATATTCACGAGTGTTAAGGATGAAAATTAGTAGGTTTTAACCTTAATAAATCTATACATCTTTTTTCATACTATTTTAGTTTATTTATTCTTGCCTAATTGCAAGTAGCTTGACGGAACGATCTTTGTGAAATAATGTTATATTACATGACAATTTCTTTCATTCATATTCCAACAATAAATAGTACCTACTAACAAATGTATTTAATAATTTTATATTACATGACAATTTCTTTCATTCATATTCCAACAATAAATAGTACCTACTAACAAATGTATTTAATAATGTTATATTACATGACAATTTCTTTCATTCATATTCCAATAATAAATAGTACCTAATAACAAATGTATTTAATAATGTTATATTACATGACAATTTCTTTCATTCATATTCCAACAATAAATAGTACCTACTAACAAATGTATTAAAAAAATGAGAGATATAAAGAATTAGACAAATTAAAATAATTTAAAAAAAATAATACTTTCGGTGGTGCCTGTCTCTAATTCCAGTTCAATAAAGTGCTTTAAATAAACTGCATTTTAAAAATTGTTTGTGTTTGTTTAGAGAATTCACACAGGCAAAGAAATATCTTCCTATAATGTAATATTTTCAACAATTATTATTTTAATTGTCATTTTCAAAATTGGAACTGATTTATCGTGAGTTTTGACTGTCCCCATTGATGTATTATATTTAGACCAGACACTAATTAATAATTGGTTCCACTTTTTACTTTCAATTAGTCCAATTTAACCTCCGCGCTCTAACGCCGAACGACAGAAAACCACCGAATACAGTCCCCGCGCACTGCTACTCACGTGATAATAGTAACATGTTTTGACGAGATATTTGTTGTGTGCAATAGCACCTCTATGACTAACCAGTATAAAAATACCAGCGCCAGAATTTCAGCGCCATTTCAATGTCATATGTATATAATCTTTTTTTTCTTTTGATGTTTCTAAGTAACCACTTACGTTTATTTACCTTTCTGGTTATTTATTGAGTGACTTATTCTTCACTAAAAGCCGACCCTTGTATTTAAAATAAGTGTAAAAGCCAACTGCATAGGTACTACCAGTACATACCTCTACAACGCATTATGACGACAACCTATTATAAATATCACATAATGTTGTTACTTTTAATAAGTAGATCGAAGATAACAAAAATAATTTCAGGTTAGAGTCCCTTATTTTAACCCCTCATATCGACCCAAAGGATAACATTAATGTTTCTTGAGATTGTTATCATATTGACTAATCCATCAGTAAGCAGCGGGCTTGACAATACGCATTCTGAAAGCTAATGTAATCTAGAGAGAGGTAAGGTGTGGTCGTCCCGGGTCACACATCGCAAGGGGCACTTAAAAAAACGTCAAAAATATGCTTATGTAAATAGGGGTTAATGGAATTCATTTTTTGTCAATTTGGAGTGGGTAAAACTGGCTCGGGGTAGAGTGGTGTAATGTTGAGTGTTTGTTGGCTAATGTAAACATCGCATTCGTATGTTTTGTGTTGAAATTTGAAAGGATTTCATTCATCCGAAAAATATCTGGGATTTTGTAAGTGACAAGTATAAATATTATCATAAGTGAATATAACGAGGTCGGGTAAATTTTGTTCACCCTCGCTAGCTTTTTAGACAAACTAAGGACTTTGAACAAACAATGTTGTATTATTTTACTACGATAGTAATACACAATGTTATCCGTTAAATAACAAGTGTTAAGTTTATTTTAATTAGTGGAATTGTTAATCACCTTCCATCATACTCATTTTCTATCGGATAGATACTTCAATAAGCTTATCGTTAGGAGGTTAAACAATATAAGAAATAAATTTCCAAGCCATAAAGCGATGCACTACGTCGTGTAATATTTTTAATTGAGCTGCTATCAATAACAACCCTTACGAAGATGGCGATAAGGTTTAAATTCCCGCTTAACACTATCCGCCTGTTTTGATTTATGCAAGAAAAAAACCTGGCCAAAAAGTGCCTTTTATTTTATTTTGTGGATGTTCAGGCATAAATATTTTTTTTTCGATCATTTTATAAATTACTTAATTTTCCACATTATGCAATAAAATAATAACCGAAAATGGGTTCGTAAGTAGGAGATTTTGAACTTTAAAGCAGTTTTCAGAGGCCTACTACATAATTATTTTCTGGGCTTATAAAAAACTTATCTAAAAAATACTCGATTATTTCAAAGGCCAAGATGTAATCTACTCGCAGTATTTAATTAAAGCATCTGAAACATTTCTAGGTGACCAAATTTTCAAACCAAAAACACATGATTTTGCATTACTACGTATGGCATATATAAATATCCCCTCTAGGGATATTTCAAAAAGCCATTAATGAATACCGGAATGTGCAATAAAATGTTACTATAAAATGCATTTTATTCTGAATACTTTGTACACATTTTTTCAATAAATAGAGCTATCAACAAAATTAGATCGACAATATTATCCCCTATAAATTGTTTTAGTACAAAAATATTCTATTGTAAGGCACGCATTCAATATAAAATAAAGTGAATAACTGACTCATTATCATACTATCAAAATATTGAAAATTTATTAAGAATCCCTTAAAACAATTCGTAATCCAGTTAAAAACTACTTTTACGAATGAATTGATAGGTTTTCTATTAAACTTTCAGTAAAACACGAACGCGTTATCGCAACGCAATGTCGAAACACGTGTTCATAAAAATTCTAATATTTTCGCAGTTCGTCATTGCATATTATCAGGACAAAGGCAGGTGCATGAACACGTGTTCTGATATATTATGAATGAACTAATTTTTTTAGGAAACGGGTAGCACTCCCGTTTTTAAAAGGATTTTAATGAATCAGCAATACTCATTTTTCTCCGTGCATCTTATTTTCTGAAGACATAGTGGATATAACGCCTCTCATCAAACGAATATACCCAACTCACTTTTTTTCAGATTATTTATTACACGACGATGTTAACATATTTTATTTTTGTTCCAGGGGTCTAGTCAAGGAAGACTTTCGTCGACGTGTGAAGTGTTAAGATATCTCTTCTTACATGTCCTCAATGTGTTAAAAGTGAAATTCCATCTAAAGAAATAATAGTCCATTCGGCTCGAAATAAAATAGGATAGCAGTGAATATGAGGTGATTTGGAGGCCGTGAAGTCACGTGGTGTGAGTGCGAGCGAAGGAGATGGCGAACCACCGGGAAGTGCTGCTCGCACTTACTGTCATCATACTGCAGACCGGATATGGTGAGTTTTCAATCTAGAAAAAGGTCTAATGTACTTTAAATTGAAAATCGTTTTCCCTTTTACACTCATTTAAAAAAATAATTCGTTTCAATTTTAAGCGAACTCCTTTCGGCCAAATCCCTTGTCATACTACAAAACCAATTTAACAAGAGACAGTCCGAAAGCATTTTAAAAAGGGAAGAAAGTTTTTAATTTGATTGAAATTTTTAATCTGGGCTTAAGTCAAGTAAAGAAGAAAGTAATTTGAGTTGGTGTATTTAGAATAATGTAAAGTGACTTAACCCCTGGATCAGTTTAACCCGCTTAACCTTTGGTTCAGTTGAATTGAACCGAGTTTTAGTAGGTTGTCTCAACTGTCAATTGTACTTAGCACAGTAATGTATACGGGTTCAAGTCCCATTCTTGGCTTCTTCCCTCTTCCTCCCCCATTCCCGCTTATCTCTTACGCTGGTTTTGTATTCACAAGTAAACTTTTACGTTCTATTGTTTGAAGACATTACTTTCCGGGGAACGGGGCGATTAACTTGTCAAATCTGAGGATCGAGAATAGAAATGATACTTTTCGTGTCAAAGCTTAGTTTGACGTTTTAATTTGACTACGAACTAAACTTTAAACAAGCAAACATTTATAAAAATAGTTTAAATTTCTATATTTAAGCACCAGTTTTGTTTCGAAATAATCCTAGTTCATGAACTTTTTTTCTGCGAGCGGCTGATAAATCATTATCACGTGTAAGTTCTTACTCTTAGTTATAGTGCTCAAACAACTGCATATTAGTACTTTTCTGGAATAGTGACATCTCGCAGATTCACATGGGTTCAAAGCTCATATTTTAAAGCCAACTCATTTTTCGTTGTGTACCTAATTACCTATGGTTGGGGAGAGTGTGTATATTTTTTCCACCTTTTTATGGCACTCCCTTGATACCTGGAACCCGGGTGGCATTGTCCCCTCGTTTCTCTGTGGTCCGCTACTGGGTTTCCAATCAATTTAAATGATATTCAATCATTATTTCTGATGTAGGTACCTACTTACGAATCGTTAAATCGTTGAAATAATGGTCTCGGCTACTATACTGTTTAAAAATAACCATTACTTCGGCAGAAAAAAGTCAAGGACGCCCTAGAAAGACATGGCACGAGCAAGTGAACTGCACACTTGAATCGGGCCATGTCAGAACAATAGAAGAATATGTATGAGTGTAAATGAAGCAAGTAGTGTGTGCTAAGACCGAGTGGCATGATGGTTAGTAAGTTAATTATTTAGTTAGTTGGTTATTTTTCGCTTTGCTTTCAGCAACAAAAGTCGAATTGTTGAAATGAGGCGTATTTTTAAAACCGATACCATTAGACCAAGCACCATGCAACATGCAGTATTTCCACCCCATTTTTACTACAGCATTACGTATTGCTCATACCTGCAATAATCAATAACATATTAGTTATTTGTAAAAACCAATTACAAAAATTGTCATTGGCATGTTATTAATAGATTTTAAATTTTGAAGGGGACTGTAAACATAGGCTTGCTTCGGGTGTCCAGGAATTGTCGCTAAGCCTAAGCTGAAATCTATTAAAACTAATAACTCAAAACCTTCTACTGTATTATGCTGATGAAAGGGATATTGCGTGTAACAGTTGTGTAATATTACTGGCGCTTACGTTTTCCCCATCAATCAAGATGCTATCAGAGACTTGTGAACTGATGTAAAACACATCAAACTCATGTTTGTGTGCACCTTAAGGTATCATAAAAACGTAGGCTTTCGTAGTAGGATTAGAGAACATATTCAGGCACCTATATTTTTTCGACAATTGTATTGTAATCAGCAATTCTCTATCGGTACATAAGTACCGGAAAAAGAGCCTTTGTAAACCCATTCCGTCAAACTTGCCACGGAGAATTTTTGGCATACTACAAAACACGCTCCTTTGCTAGATTGTTCATTCACAAGTGAAATTATATAAGCATGTTTCCAAAAAGCCTTCGACAGCATATCTCATGTCAAACTAATACAAAAATTAAAGATCGTAGGTTTTAATGACACAGCATTAAGTTGGCTAAAAAGTTATCTTCACCAAAGAACACAAGTTGTAAAAATTAATCACGCATCTAGTCTACCACTCACAAGTGATTTTGGGATACCACAAGGTACTGTTTTGGGTCCTTTACTTTTTATCATGTACGTAAACGATATTTTCAAACAAAACCTCAGTGGAACAGTTATATCTTACGCAGATGATACAATTATCATAATTAAGGGTAATGACTGGAAAATTGTAAATGAAAATGCAAATAATGACATCCAAATCCTAAAAAACTGGTTCGATACAAATCTACTTACAATTAACGCAAAAAAAACAGTTTATATACCATTCACAATAAATAAATTCAAAACTAACCCCAACATTCATATAATAATACACAACAAAAAATGTAACAAAGATGTTTGTAATGAATCATGTACCATACTAAACCAAACAACTGAAATAAAATACCTCGGTGTAATTGTAGACCAACATATGAAATGGAACAGACACATATGTGAACTTGTTAAACGCATTAGAAAATGTATCTATATATTCATTAGATTAAGAAATGTTCTCAAGATAAACAACCTGAAAAAAGTCTATTACGCACTAGTCCAATCATTACTTCAGTATGGAATCATTGGGTGGGGAGGTGCATATGAAAAATTTTTAAGCTCTGTTAAAGTGGTACAAAAACTAATTATCAAAGTAATTTTGAAAAAAAAACCAACTTTCTCTTCAGCATCATTGTTCAAAATTTTCGAAGTACCAAAAATTGAAGACCTCTATAAAAAAGATGCAATATTACAAATATATAAAGAAACTGTAGTAAAAAAACTTAAATTTAACTCATCCTTAAGGCATAATTTTAACATCCAAATTCCTCTATTTTCAACACAACAAATGCACAATAACTACATTTACAAAGGCATAATATATTTTAATAGTCTTCCCGAAGAAGTGAAAAAAATACCAGATTTTATTTTATTCAAAAAGAAGGTCAAATTTATCTTCAAAAAAAATTAATATCACCTATCAAATGTTATAACTTCAATTCATGTTTCAACCAAAATTAACGTCACAATCCTCTTTTAAGTTTATATTTATTGTACTGTAATAATGTTAATTACTGATATAAACATGAAATAATTGTCAAATAACTCCTACGCCAAGCTCAAGAGCTAGCACTCTTCATTGGAGTAGAAATTCAACAACATATGTTTTACACTATTACTTATTTTTAACTTATTTTATGTACAATGTAACAATGTTATAAGTTAAACAATAAAAAAAAAAAAAAAAAAAAAAAAAAAATGTTAAAAAATATTATTCTAATAAGCGTTGACTTTTACAAAGATAAAGGAAAAAGGACTTTCGGACATTCAATGTTACTAGAGGTGAAATGTTGAAGCATTTGTCGATCAACGTTTCAGAAGAATTTCACGATGAAAGACTCCTAGAGGTGAAATGTGGAAGCATTTTTCGATCGACGTTTTAGAAGAATTTCACGATGAAAGACGCCTAGAAGTGAAATGCAGAAGAATTTTTTGGTCAATGATAAGAAGAATTTCACTATACAGGACTCCTAGAGGTGAAATGTTAAAGCATTTGTCGATTCCAGACGAATCAAGTGCATTCAAAGTCTGATCTGCTGAACTAAGGAGATATACAACTAATTAATTCACCATTACATCAATTCCCTACAGAATGCATTCTTTGCATGATCGACATTCATAAATACTTCTGTATTTTCTTCCATTTCTTAAAATGATCTCCGGAAGAAGTCCATGAATTGCCAGATCTTCATAAAACCCTTGTACAGACATGGCGCAATCAAATGAATCACATACTTGAGTTTGATCATGTCAAAACAGTCCACGGCGAAAAGTATGAGTAGGACGATGCATTAATGCAAAACTGTTTGCAGATGCTTGGAACTTACCCGGTGTTCATGCACCATTTGGAGTTACTCGAGGTAACTGATAGATTTAGATTTACGAGAAACGTAAATAACGGTAACGAATAGATTTTAGATTCTCGTATGAACACCAGACATTATGCAAATTTAGTTTCAATATAGTGCGTAACTCTATTGACAAGACTGTTCCTCTTGGAAAGCTAAGGCTCACGTGCGTCTGAAAACTTTAGCTTTAGTTGTCACCACGACTTGTTCAAGATACCACACGGCAGAACATATATTCTAGCACAGTATGGCGTGACAAGAGGAATGGTGCTATTGTATGAAATTTCTAAAAATTTCTAACGGAAGCAATCTTCCCAACATGCCTTCAATTGATATGATTGGTGTAACTCCACTCGTGACCAGGAGGCTCCCTCGAAGCCATAGTCAAGTTAGCCTCACAGAAGCTGGGTGTACTGTACAGGGCCCGTAAATACTTTAACAGTACACAACTGCTGACCCTGTATAAATGGCACATGCACCCCTCTGTTGAATTTGGCAGCAAGCTCTGGTCTGGAATTCCAAAATACCTGAAAAAAAACCTTAGCACTTGTGCAGAAACGGGCGCTCCGTTTGATAGATTCCCCTATCATAACAAGCGGATTTCATTCTTTAGAGCACAGACATCAGTTAGGTATGCTCTCCCTGTTCTACTGGTATAAAAATAGAATATGCTTCGAGGAACTAGCGCCATTGATCCTTTCGGCATCGGTGCATAATCGGGAAACGCGCCAATGCGCGTCCAACATATGTACCCCGTTGAAATATGTCACAGGAGAACGGGTCGCTTCTACGACTCGTTCTTAAGTACAACAGCTCGGCTGATCCATGTGAATTCCTTTTTCTCCTCAAAAATACCCTCCGCACAACATCCCCAAAGAAAATAATTTCTCTCATATAGGAGTGTGGTTAATGTAATAAAAATATCTCTTCAAATTCCATTTTCAAATAAATGTAGGAATGCGTGTCTGCCACATTACCCAATACATAGTAGAATTTTATCATCCGTATCCCTAGTTACTGAAAATACCAATCGTGTGTAGGTAGATTTACTTCATCATGTATTTAATTGAAATAATCAGAGGCTCTTCAGTCTTCCTAGCTAAAATGAACGCCATTTTTTAACACAATTATCAGAGTCATTAAATTGATTATAATTAAGGGGATGTTACCGTAAGCGCAGCATAATTGCGGTTTTTGACGCAGTTTTTTGTAAATTTCTATATTGTTTATAAGAAAATAATATTATGTTTTGAACAGATAATTTATTCTTCTAAACAATGAGAAAACAAAACGCTTTAAAATGTTTAAAACAATTGCGTAAAAAAATATTTACAGAACCTCTATAAATAGCTTTAAGTTCGATTATATCCTTTAATTCTAAATGCAGAAGAATTTTAAATAAATACATTATCACCACGTCAATGTTGTCTAAACGATGAGAAAATAAAATTATTTTGAAAAGCATTAAAACAATGCTTAAATAAATAAAAACAGTTTTTTAATACTAAGATATTGTTCCTTGTATCACCGCATTATATAAATCACAACGCAAGTTATTTATCTTCAGTAACCGAGGTGAGTTCGACGTGAGAGCACGTTTCATTTTACAAAAAATAAATACGTAAATGTGTAGGCACATGAGAAAAGAGATCACACTAAAGGCTAGTCGTTATGTTATTAGGTATCATTTCTAGCCCAAGTTGACTTTTTTACTATAAATCTCGTTTTATGCAACACTTGGCCATCTGGCTGACTACCAGCGGCACAGAATATTAGAGAGTGCCCCTTCACTAGAATCGTATTCCTAGTTTTATTTATTCACGCCCTACTGTGCTTTTACATAAATTTATAATTATACAGTTATATTAGTTGTAACAATAATTTATCTAATAAATTATGGTAAAATAAAATGAGTTTTTTATTAAGGAGTGGCATTCTCTTATATTTCAATAATTCAAGTGTTTGTGAAGAGTTCGTTTCATTACTGATACGGAATCCAAAAATAAATACACAACATTCTCAAATTTATAACCCAGATTATGCCGTCGATTTATAGGTGTGGTAGTTAGTTTGAAAAAAAAAAACACAGGTTATAAACTTTTTTGGATTAACTAGGCAAGATCAAAATGGAGTTAGTGGATAACACTGTCACTAATAAAATCGCTTTTGATTAACACGATAGTTAAACTTTTTTGATATATTTCGACATCACGGATTTTTTTTAAACGTATCAAATGATTAGTTTGACAGACCGCGTCGTTACTTCTAACATGTAGGTACGTTCATCATCTACAAATAAATACAAAAACCGACCTATATAATCCTTAAATCTTTTTTCCAGAGGTTACTAATTGTTTAGAATGGGCAACAAAGAAAAGAATAACAGGTATTCGCTAGTAAGTAGGGCTGATGGTTTGTGAATAATGTTTATGTCTTTATTGTTTATATATGAATTGTTATTTGATTTGAAATCTACCACCTCTCTCCATGGCTATAAATGTATTGTTTTGTAAATTTTTCGTTTTATATAATCTTTTGTTTTATATAATTTTTTTTAATTCATATTTCTTTCTCACAAATTTAAATAACTTATTCCATATTATGCTCTCCCAGTTAAAGTCACAAGGAGGAAATCCATAATTGGTTTTATTTTACTATATAATACTTATGTACAAACTGATTAAATGTAAACTGTCGATTTCCCAAAAATGAATACGCTCTAATGGGCTTTTACAAAAACAAGTAATACAGTTGTGTTAAGTACATAGTACTATATAGTATATTATACTCTCGGGCACGTCACCATAACATATTATATTGCCGATTGAGTCGTACAAATCTGTACCCGAATTCGCCCGTGGGAAGAGCGATACGCTATTTAAATATATTAGATAAAAATTTCGACATATTCTTCGGAAAATTCAATGAGTTTGTAAGGTTTTTGGCACTACATTCTCACTGTGAAAATGGTACTTTTACAATTAGTTAGATAAAATATCTGTAATGTTGTAAAAATATTTGTACACAAATAAAATAAATAAAATTATATATAGTGTACAATAAATAATGTTTTATGATGAAGTAAATTAAATTTAATAGTGTGGATTATGGAAAGCAAAATATGTATCAAGAAAGATAGAAATATAAAAATAAAAGTGTATTCACTACGGAGTCGTGAATTCATACATCTAAGTAAAGTGATTAAAAATATATCGTTTTATAACTAATACGGTATATTTAAACATGTCTAAAATATTCCCAAATATATTGCCAAAATGATGTAGTCTATTTATAGGTGTATGAGCTTCATAGTTGGTTTTAAAATTGGCAAAGAAAACGGTAGTTCTTTGCCTCAAATTTCTGGTCGGTACGTAACTTTTTTGCAAAAAATAATAATAAATATTGAAAATGACCGATATTTTATTTATCTTGCCAATATATTCAGATATAATTATGATCAGATATTATGAAAATAAATACCGTATTGTTTTGACATCTGTCAATGAAGAACACGTCGGTTACGAGACATAAGGTACTACTTACCGTCTAGCAGTGTAGTTGATAGTATCGATAATTTATCAAACAAGTTTGATAGAAATCTGATAATCTCATCTAAATCTCATAAAATCATGAGCTCCTTCTGCAATTCTTCTATCGAAATTTACCTAAAAAATGCAAACTCAACTTAATAAACTTTATTTGAAAGACGCTCATTATTAAGCGTTTCATGTTCAAACCTTACTCATGGGTACCATCTAGTGGATTTCATCGCTGCCGCTCGAACTGAGTTGACCAGCGTACGTCGCCGCGTGTTCCCCGTTCCAACTTACTTCATTCTTCTCCGCCCCGAAATATTATTTCGGTTTTTGCAAATACCCCCTTAATAATAGCTACTTAAATTTATATATATTCATTTTGCACGTGAAAATTAATTGAGTAAGTCACGCAAGGCTGAAAGCATTTCCCAAATATACCTACTCACTTACACGAGCGTAAAAAATATATATTTCCAAATGGCCTGTAGGGGAAAGGGGGGCGAGATATCACCAGGTGTCGCCACGCTACGGTTACCCTAACTTTTGTTGGGAAAGCGGGGTAAGACGAGACAGAACATTGAGATATTCTGAATGCGTATCATAATCGAAGAATTATGCATTTAAAATAAGAGAGGAAAAATATTATTTTATCATTTTTCTTTTCCAAACGACCTTGTGGTGAAACCAGACTTACCTACACAGAGAAAAATAAGTGTTGCTAATCTATGAAAAATCTCTTCAAATTATTGGTAATCTGGTTAAATACGGGATTGCAGCCCGTTTACTGATAATTTTTTTTTCTAAATGCCCAATATATTGGAATAAATGTTCACCCTCCAGCATTTACCTTGATAATATACAATAACGAAATGCGAAAATATTATTATTTTTATGAACATAAAATCTTTGTTGCAATATCACGAGGAAACCTATCAATTAATTCGTTAAGGGCCAGTAATTCCATTTTTAACTGGATTACGAATAATTTGAATAGATTTTTAATAAATTAGCAATGTTCAAAATTAGTAATTTTTCTCTGTCTTACTGCAGAACTTCGACCAGTAATCATATATGTATAAATAAAGATAAAAAAATGGTTTGTAGTTCCTACACAGAGATTTTAATGATAATCTGCTTCTTATTGAACATTTAAAAAAATGGAACAAACAATATGGCGTTATCTTTTTTTACTGTTAAAAGACCTTTATCACAGCATGACAAATGTTCGAAATATGGTTCTACCGTTCAGAAAACGGAGTATACGCACATTAGCAAGTTGTAAATTTCTTCAATGTAAGTAGGTGAAATTTAAATATTTCAAGAAATAAAAAAAAGGATTAGTAAAAACGTTGGTTGGGGCTAAGCTCGTTCGCTGGCTTACTGTAAGTAATGATAGCGTCTGGTTCGTTCCGCCAAAACGCCCCAGCTCTATTCGGTGCCATGGTTACCTGGCGCCTGCCACATTACGCCCGGTATAATAGTAGGCAAGTTCAGTACCTACCCGGGCACCAGTAGTACCAGGTAGCTACTAGCTACCCCCGAAGAAATGGCGGGGACTCGGACAGCGAGATATTTCACCGGAATAGGGTGAACGAGTTCACCCAACTTTCCCGCGTTTAAATGGCGGCGTTATCCTAATATCAGGGGCTCAAGTCTCTCAAGAGATTGGACGTGTCAAAGATTTAACTGCCATAGATAAAAATGCAGCCGTTGAATGTCGCTTTGTGAAATAAAGAGGATCGCTCTTTCGGAAGATATTTTTCCTAATTTAGTACGACCTTTTCTATCATAGAAGCGCATTATGCACGGAAAATAAACGGAGATGAAATGTAATATTGCCTAGAGCATTTTTTTCCATTATCTAGTACAGAATACTCTCTACGTACAGATCGATTGTCATACATTTTCTTACATTTGCGGTCAAATATCATGTTTTTGAGCAATTAAAATAGTGTACTTCAATTGCGTAAATAACTACACACATACTCATTTCGGTTGTGGGTCTGTCACTATGTGACAGATTGTAACTCTGGTTCAATGAACTCGGAATTATTTTTAATTAAAATTTTTAAGTTTATAATAATTTAAACTGATCGTTTCAATAATACAGACAAGCGATATAGAACCTACGTATAATATCTTATTTTAGCAGAAAATCATTTTGATTGTTGTTTTATAAATTTATATTGAAGAATTTAGACTAGACCGTGGTTTTTCACGGGTCTGTACTAGTAATTAATATTTTCTATTCAATGGCTGATATAGGTTGGGGACAGAACAATGAGATGATTTGCTTTGAATCATCAGTTGGGGGTTTAAAATCCGACGAATGGAAAAATATTTACTATATTAATATATTTTCTAAGCTCAAGTATTTCTAAAAATGTTGGCCAAAGAAAGAAAGGGAAATGAAATCCTAATTAATACTCAAAATACATTTGTGAATTTGCACTGCATTTCAAGAATCTTTAGGCATCGAATTGGTAAAAAACAACCATTAATAATCAAAACGCTTCGTGAATTGGCTATGGCCGTTTTTGAGTATCAAGATTTGAATAAATACGTAGTTTCTCCTTTTCCCTCCCTTCCTCCTTTCCCTCCGCCAATCATTTCTTCAATTGTAGGTTTCACATTCCCTCCGGCTTCGTGTGTTGTAATCATATAAAAAAATATGCAACTGTGAACGCAAACCTCCTTTACCGCAGTAAAACACAACAAAAACTTGTAATAAAAACCGACCTACGAGTATGTTAAGTCATTAAACATGTATTTTTTTCAAACGCTCATATCGAAACCTCAGGTCATAGTACTTTGCATTTAATAAAGGTATCGTGCGAGGCTTGAAGAACAGGCCAAAAACAACAACACTGTGTGAATTACGTCCCGCCATTCGATGCATTTTTACTGTGCAACCAAACATTGCATTTCACGAAGGATAATAATATAACAATGGATAATAATATGATAATATTTATGTTCAAAATTGTAAATGGTAGTGTAGACAGCCTTGGTGTAATTAACCTCATTGAATTTCATGTACCCATAAG
Source organism: Hesperophylax consimilis (assembly GCF_061612785.1). Classification (NCBI taxonomy): domain Eukaryota; kingdom Metazoa; phylum Arthropoda; class Insecta; order Trichoptera; family Limnephilidae; genus Hesperophylax; species Hesperophylax consimilis. The sequence goes on along the minus strand of NC_142840.1, from coordinate 18,462,784 downwards.
AGCTACTCGTTCTAAAACCCTGTTTAATTGTAACAATTCTAAGACTGAACATTTCAAACACTCACGCTTGTACCTAGATTACATGAAATTAATAATAGGTACGCAGATGTAGCGGAACTGTTTTACTGCAAACAAGCTGGGTACAAAAAGGCTTTAATAATATCATATCCTTTAAATCATGACCAATAAAATGTAAGTCTACTCATACTTACGTAAAAAGTCAAATAAATATGAATATAAAATGAACTGCCTGGGGCAACTGAGGAAACTTGGGTCAATAATAATAGTCAATACGGTGAACCAACAGCTTGATTGGCACTTACCTACTTTCAACCAAAACCTGAAAATAAATGCATACATTTTAGCTATTGTAATATATTATATCATGTATCTATACTATCATATATTTCAATCAATACTAATCTAACCTAGTCTACCTATAAGTTTTGCATGCACTTGTATCTCTAACTTTTTATATCCATCTAGAGTTTCTGTTAATTGTATATTTTCTGATGTCACTGTTTATAATTTATTGTATGTGGTATATTTTATACCGTTGATATTAAAATAAATGCACACCATATGGTTTTACTTTAGACAAGTGATTCGAAATCAATATATATACAATATACGTATATCAAAATCAGATTATTAGCAAATATTTTGATAAATGATGGAAAATTTTATTTCGGGTAAGGTATATGTTGAATAGTGTACAGTTTTGATTGTCTTTTGTAATAGAACTAGTTTAAAATCACGGGACATTATAATTGCCGGATTTTTGAAGCTGCAAATTTATTTAAAGGAGACATCAGAAAGAAAGGTTGAAATATTTACAGCAGCAGCCCCAAATTTTTTTTGATTTTTGTGAATATTTTTTCTTGATTATTTATGTTAGTTTTCAAATTATGTTTGAATTCTTGACACAAAATTTTTTTTTTTTTTAAATTACAGTAAAAACACTTTTAAATATATTGCTTTTGTGAATTCTTGCACGAATGATTAATAATTGCCAATTTCGAAAATTTTAAATTAAAATTACAGACCGACCCATAGCCAAAATTATTACCTATTGTTATGATATATAATGAATATTTGTAAATAAATGACATTTATAAATATATAAACCTTTTGAAATCGGTTAGTGCATGTTATGATTCTAGGGGCAGATGTTACAAATCCCTTCATTGAAACCTTTGCGTACCTACATAACAGAAAGTTGGATCACAACAGGAGAAAAGCTTTTGAACAAAACTGTTAATATGTTAGGTAGTTGAGAAAAGACCCTGAGAAAAGTGAGCCGTTAGTCAAGTAAGTTTGAGAAACACTGTGAAGTTTATCGTATTGTTGATTCTACCCCGCTTCGTGTTGAGGAATCGTAGTTGTGAATGGTCTCACGGAAGACAAATATGCGACGTGATAATTACCAGTTGCCGTTCTTGCCCCGTGTTCCCCTACCCTTTCTGACACCACGGTAATGCTACTACAACAGTATTTGCTCAATCCAACCCCCGTTTCTTTCCGTCGAAGCCGCCCCGGCAATAATGGGACTAACCCCACTAAGCGGTGTCAGGTATAACGTGCAATTAAAGACTCGCAGCGCCGAGACAGTATGCAGTGTAATTAAAAGATTGGCTTTCAGGGCGATCTGCGACGCTGGCCTTGTAATTGCTATTGATACTATTTAAATTGATTCACGCAGCTTAAGCGAATCCTAACTGATACCAGCCAAATGACAGAAATGCTTTCATTGATTAGAAAAGAGATCGAAAATGCAAGATAAAGTGAGGGTTTTATTTGTAAATCTTTAGTTTTGTGGGTTACCTTATGCATAAATAGCGCTAATATTATAATTGCGGGTTTTGTGTATATGAAAGTTTTTATAAAATGTTCGTAGAATTACTACAGCAAATTAAAAAAAAATTCTAAGGTATCTTTATATGATCATGCATGGCGAGTACCTACCTCCAATTTTCGCATCACATGGATTTGCTCTCTAAAATGGGTTATAAAAGTCTTAATCTAGGAAGAATGGGGCTCTTACCAACTTGACCTTATTTGACCATATTTTGGCCAATTTGCAAACACCCGCGAGCTCACGCTGGTTAAAATGTGGCAAATTTGTAGATATATTTTTAAATATTTATTGGAATTGTTTCATAAGTTCCAGCGCTTGGAATTTTCGATAATTCATAAAACTAACATGGCAGTTTCACACTCTTACAGTAGATGTCTAGCATATTTTTCGACTTATTTGTTATTTTAACAACCCGAAACTATTGAAATGTTTTTTCTTACAAATCATTGATCATATTAAAAAATTCGTGTTAAAATTTTAATTTATAGCTGCACTTATTAAATAGGCCATAGACAACACATATAATGTTTAATATTGATCCAAGTAGCAATATTAAATATTCTGTTGACGATTGTTGTAATATTTTTTTCATAAATTCTACAAATATACGATAAACGATCAAATGTAGGTGCATTTTATGGCTCTTTAGCATTGTAAGCAGTAATCATGTATCTATATATAGAGCAGTAATCATGTATCTATATAACGCATTAGATAAAAAAATGTATATTGAAGAAAATTTATGTCAATCTATGAAAGATTTTAACTTAATTTGCTCTGAAAAAGGATTTACCCTATTTCATGTAAATATTAGAAGTTTAGAACGAAACATGGATGAATTAGTTATAACATTAAAAGAATTAAATTTTTTCCCGGGCCTGATTGTGTTAACAGAGACACACTCTGCAGGCGAAATCAATTACACTATTCCAGGCTACACATACCATGCGACAATAAACAAAATAAACAAAAACTCAGGTATCGGATTATTTATTTCTAACCAGTATAATGTTCTCAATATTAAAGAAATAATTAATGTTAGTAATGTTAACATATTAAATATAGAATTTAAAGACGTAAATAAATATTATAACATTATTGCTATTTATCGTACGCATACATCGATAATACCTCAATTTATAGATGAATTAAAAAATATTCTGTTAAATTTTAGAAATAAAAATACTATTATTGTTGGAGATATGAATTTAAATATTGCAAACGACTATTCTAGTAAAGATAAAGACACATATCTAAATATGTTAGCAGAACTCAATTATTTATCGTGCATAAATTCTTATACTAGAAATGTTAAAGGTCAACGCCCCTCATGCTTAGATCACATTTTTACAAATATTCCTGATATCCAAAATATAAAATCAGCTGTCATTCATACAACTATCACTGATCATTATTCATGTATTTTTAACTATAAATTAACCAATCCAACTTTGCCATTATTTAAACAAAATAATTACTCAAAAAAAGTACTTAATATGGATACATTAAAACACCAATTAGAATCAGAAAATTGGAATAAATTATTACAATGTAATGATGTCAATATATGTTGTAAAATGTTTGAAGAAAAAATATCTAAATGCATAAATGACTCGACAAATAATAATATAATAACCAAATCCAAAGTGTCGAACTTGAAACCTATAAAACCATGGATTACTCATGGTTTAGTAGTATCTGTACGACATAAGCAAGCTCTTTACAAATTAACTACTCAACAACCAAATAATAAAAATTTACTAAATCATTTTAAAGCATATAAAAACAAACTTTCATATATTATAAAAAATACAAAACAAAAGTATTATAAACAAAAGTTGAATCAGGCTGAAAATGATAGTAAAAGAGTGTGGACAGTTATAAATGAAATAATTGACAAGAAAAAAAACAAGAATAACGACATCGCCACTATATTTCATGACAACATGAAAACATGTTGTAAAGAAAATCCCTCAAAAGCTGCAAACATATTTAACACCTTCTTTGCGAACGTAGGGGAAAATCTTGCCAATCTCATTCATACTGACCCAAATATAACATTTCCAGACTGTAGTATTGATACTGACAATAATATAGCAACATTCCAAGTCACCACAGAGAACGAAATAATATCAATTATAAACGATATGCAAGGTGGTTCTGCCCCGGGTTTTGATGGAATAACAGTTAATATTTTAAAAAATATTAAAAATCAAATTTCTAAACCGTTAAAACACATAATAAATGTAAGTTTCCAAAGCGGAGTGTTTCCATCAATCTACAAACAAACTACCATTACTCCAATATTTAAATCTGGTAACCCAGAAGAAGACCCATATCAGTAATATCGAACATAGCAAAAATTTTTGAAAAGATAGTTAAAAAAAGGATAAACCAATTTGTAAAATGTAATAAATTAATTAATGAAAATCAGTTCGGTTTTATGGAAGGTAGAAGCACTCAGGATGCAATTGCTAAATTAACTAGTCTTGTTCATAATTCATTAGATAAATCATTAAAATGCATTGGAATTTTCATAGATCTAAAAAAAGCTTTTGATAGCATATCACACGACAAACTTATAAGTAAATTAAGAAATATTGGATTAAGTGGTACAGCTATAGAATGGATAAAAAGCTACCTTTTCAAACGCCCTCAAGTCGTAAAAATCAACGATGTACTTAGTCAACAAAAAACAAGTCACTTCGGCATACCTCAAGGTACAGTCCTGGGACCGTTACTGTTTATCATTTATAATAATAATAATAATAATAATAATAAAGTGTTTATTCCGGTATGTGGGGAGGTTAGTGCAGTCCCACACATTCCATATAGAGATACAATAAAATATCAATAATCAAAAACAAAAAGATAGAACAGAAAACCAAAGAAAAGAAAACAGAATAAATTGAGAATAAAATAAAATAAAATGATAAAATAATAGAATAATAGAAAGTTGAAGCCTTTAGGGAGCCGTGACTATATTAGGAGCTAGTATTTTTCTCCAGTGTGCGTCAATGCTGGAGGATGGAGTGAGGCGGGCTTCCATAGTGAGGATATTTCCAGAGCTTCTTATCCTTTCCCTCATTCCTGCCACCCTGGATCTAATAAGGGCTGCATATCCGGGAACTCGCCCCTCCGTGAACATACGGGAAGCGCTGCAGTATCTGGGGAGACAAAACATTGTGCGGAAGGCGTTGTTGTACTGGACCCGTAGTCTTTCTATACTACTCTTTTTGTAGTTTGCCCATAGTTCGCACGTGTACAACGTTGCGCAGAAGGAAAGGAAGAGCGTCCTTTTTACTGCGGTACTACAAAGGCGAAATCTTCTGCTGAGCATGTTTGCTACGCTGAGAGCTCTCCTTTGTCTATCAATATCATCATCGTCCATCCGATTACTGGTGATTATGTGCCCAAGGTATTTAGTTCCTTCGGTCACCTTCAAGTTCACACCGTTCAAGGTAGCTGGAGGAACATCCAAATTTTGTTGGAACATGAAAGTTGTATTTCCTTCACGCTTAAAATTTTGTATAAAAGTGTTAATGTGACCTGTCAGTTAAGGACGAACCACGAAATCTGTTACAAATTTTAACAAATGAAATGCACTTATACTATAGAATTATTATTTATTTTATATGTACGCGGTAAAAGTAAGCTACTAGATATTTATAACCATTCCGTAGATTGCTATGATCAATCGAAATAGCATGATTTACAGTTATTGTTCGACATCATTTAATCAATGTCCATTTACTGTCTCTGCATTAAGATTTCTCAGATAGCTCGGGTGACTAATCAGGACTATTAATATTAAAGAATCGATCACATTAGTGGAGTGTTGATTAAACCATCAGACTCTGATCAAGCATGCTCGTCTAATCGACCCAACAAAATCGTTTCTGTATGAGGCCTGAGCATGTAAAGCCGATGGCAAAAAAGGAAAAGAGCTGTCAAAAGAGTGTAAAATGGAACCGAACACGCGACTTCACCATTACCGCCATCGCACGCGACACTGGCACCCCTGGCGGGGCTTTGCACACTGCAGACTACACATGTTCCAGCTTTCAGATATTCTTTCAGCCAATCTTCTTCCAGAATTCTGGAACACGAAACTAAGAAAAATCGCACGCGCCACAACATGTATTTTATATATTAGGCAGCGAGGAAGAAAAAGAAAAAAGAGAATTAAGTAAAATTATTTTATCGTAGGTACTAGGTACTATAGGTACTATAGAGCAGATACATAATTAAGGTCAGAGAAAAGTTTTTTGAATCAGATTTTAGTTCGGATCTGAATAGTTAGATACTCGACTCTACAATATCCACCTCTTCCTCCCCCCGCTACCTTAAGCCTTACAGCATGCACTGGGGATGCTATAGTCCCACCGGCTCCTTCAAGTCTTTAAGCACTCACTTGATTTGCAGAAATGGCACTGTGGGAATCAGCAATTTATGATTTTGTGAAATTAGCATGCGTTTGTAAATATTTAATGATTGAATTATACACGGGAAACCGTCAAGGAAAGAAAAACAAGTCGCGGCACTATAAATCAGTGAATGGTTCATTGGATATTAAATGAATAATGCAAATAAGAGGCACCAGTTCGATTATATAATATCTCTCAAATCCTCTGGGTAAACTTCAATGAGTCCATAAATTATATTTTAAGAGCAGTGAAGCCGGGTGCACTCCTCCCTTTAGCGATTTATTGATTTGCGTCTACCTTCATTGTTATTTCCCGTTGCGTGTTCTTTTTAAACGTTGTCTTCTGTGAAATATTCTAGGGGACCTCCGCCCTTAAGTAATTATTCCACAAGAAACGGCTCAAGACTACGTTCTTGCATTCAAATCCAATGATTTATTTAACAAGTATTAAGTGTTGCGTGATGCACAAAGCCATATTCCAAATTCATCGTTGAACTAAGTAGTAGGTACCCATCATTTATGGTCACTGTAATTAAATCACCTTGCTCTTTATGGTCTACTTAAATAATAAACAATCAAATAACTTTACAAAACGAAACAACAATCAAAGAACGACTTGGATTAAAGATTGTGGTTTATCGTTATTGTTGAATAGTGGCGTTTTTGGTGGGTACCGTTCATTAGCAGAGTTAAAAATGTTTTAATAATTTAATAACTTAATTTTGATTAAAAACGCTTCATCAAAATAAGCATGCAATTTACCATAAGTGAGATTATAACATCATAACACTTTTTCGTGCAGTCACAACTTTACTTTAACTGTGAGCACTAATATTTTAATTCGGCTTTGAGTAACTAAGCCAAAAATAATTTTAACGGGATGCCTTTGTCTCAGAAAATATTTGATGAAATATTTTTTTAATTTAAAGTAAGACTTTTTTGTGAATGGCAAAAGCGAAGAAAATAATCCTCCCTCCCTCCCTCCTTCCTCCAAGAGTAATTTGATTTAATCCTGCACTCTTTGTGCTGCGATTTCTTTCGCGATAGCAAATTGGATTATTTTAACCCTTTAGAATTTCAGCTAATCACCCACTTAGGTATGTAATACGGTTTTGTAAATCGCGAGAATTTATCGACCTCAATCGTTACAGGTTTTGTTCCTAATAGTATAATTTAAGTACGGTTCGAGGATTTCCATTCCCATTAGGCTCATATCTTAATTTCGCATCTAGCGATCCAAAGTTCGGCATTCGTTGAGCATGTAACATGCAGTGACGTCTGTTTAAGAATAGGCAACTGTTAAAATTAAGTTTTACAGGAAATTACAATGCAGCAAAATTGTCTAAACAACTTCAAAACTACATTAGAGCACGTCTCGTAAATCCCGTTTTAAGCTCGAACCCCCTTTCGTTCTGAAAGTGAAGTACTAGGCAAGAATGCACGACGACAGGAATTCACCGGAGCGACGAGGAATGTATGGCAAGGAGCAGCGAGGTGTGAGAACTTGATTGAGATGCTGAAAACAGTTAACTAAGATGCACGAACAATACGTCAAGGTATCTACGATGCAGCGCTTGGTTTACGTACGTACTCCATCTTATTTAGATGGTTACATAAATTAACGTTAACGAGGTCTCGTTAATCTGATGTCAGTGAGAAACTAAATTGATGCTAGAGCAAAATCCATGGTTTAAGCATAATGTGAATAATCATAATTCATATAATTGTGGTGTTAAAAAAACATCTCTGACAATAATTCTGCACAAATTGATATAATTTAATTTATTTACAAAAAACCTTCCGTAAACTTGAGCCGCGATTGTCTCGTTTCATGTTGCGTGTATTCTAAAGGCTTTATATTTTACTACACCTTTTACGAAATATCCCATAACTTTTCCCTCCACTTAAAGCGTGTATCCTGGGGTTGCTGGTGACATTGTATCGCCCCTCCCCCCCCTCCCCCCTGGCTGGAGATGCGCCCCGTGCCCCCCCAGATATTTCATCCCCCGCCCCCGACGTCTTAAGATACCATGCTCAGGGTCTTGAGCGGCTCCTTAACCAGCCCTTACTTTATGAATTTGGGGAAGTTGTTGTACGTATAAAATTGCAGTCTATGTCAACTTCATTTATATCTTTCGAGATTTTTTATTAAATTAAATCTGTGATATTTAATGGCCTAAACATACGATCAATTCTATCAACATCGGTAGCTTTGTTTGCTCAATAATTGATTATGAGAAAACTAACGTATTTTTCTATTCACCTGATTTTAAGTTGGTAGATTGCTAGTTCGATTCCTGCGAATTTAAAAATGTTTACGGATCTTCATCTAAAAACATAATTTTCGAGGTTAGGTATATAATAAAACCGTTTCCGGAAATGGGTTTGCAAGTAAAAGATTTAACATTTGAAAGAATAAAAAGAATTATAAAAAGTGCTTGATTAAAGCAAAGAGACGATGTATTCCACTTTCAGTAATTAAAATTTCTAGGCGATCGAATTTTAAAACCGAAAATAAAAAAAATTACATTTCTTCGCATATCGCCAATATGGATACTTATTTCGTATACGGGTTATTCCCACTATGGTGTTCTGCCACTTAGAGTTCCGTTGTATAGTACGTACACCTATATTAATGATTATAAAGACAAACCTATGCTATGAAGTAGTTAAAATGCGTTATGAAATGTGTGTGGCGTGTCCGTGTGTCCAAATTGAACTCGATTTCGAACTAATTTCTGCTGAAATTATTGATCGAACGTTTTCAAATATCAAAACTATTTCCTTATCAGATAATCAAATTTAATGGTTTAAGGACCTAGGAGTCAAAATATGTAATTTGAATTCAAATAGATCTATTTTTTTCCAAATCAGTTTACACAACACTTCTATGGATTGCCTGTTCAGTGTTTCTACAACCATCGTAAGGACTATAGCCATATAACCTAAATAAATAAGTGGTATAGATGCTTTCAAGATTGTGCGTATTTGAAAAACTACCCGCAATATGAACAGCGAACCAGGAATAACTCCACAGTGCGAAAATCCCCGAATGGAATCAAAATACCCAGCGAAGTCTTGCCCTCGGGAATATTTTGGTAGATCGCTTGCAAATCCTCGCGCCCTCCGCCAAATAGGATTCACCCGAGTAATGTGTCCACTAAAAGTCAAGTTTCTTGTTATTCCTCCCCCTCCCGGTATTCACCCCCCCCCCTATACCCCTCGCAGCCCTTCTTAACCTTCCCTCTTTCATAAAAACTCGAGCAGATGTGCTCCGCCCTCTTAAGGAAGCAGATACGGACATGGATAAGAAATTTTTGAAATCTTTTCATTGATTAGATAAATATGAACAAATTATTACTTGGTAAATTTTAATATTTTCTCAGTCTCATTAAGTCGAAAGATATGGTTAAGTGCCTGACAACAAATCGCAATAAGGAAAGCTCTGACAATATGAAATTTGTAATGCCACTATATTCCCGTCATAATTTCTGGACATGCGCTTACCTGTCAAAATAAAATACAAGATTACTCCTATAACACATTTCAATTGTTCAGCAAGAAAAAACCTTTTCGTAAAATATTCTTTACTTTGATCCTTCAAACAAAGAGTTAAGAAACAAAAGGCTTCAAATAGATTTAAAACACCCACCAAAGGTAATTGACACTTGGAGCAATGTATCAGACACCACTTAAAAATTCTACAAATAAAGGGCTAGACTGTGCGTGGCATTTCTCAACGCAAACAAATAATAAAAATAACATTATTTCAGTCTGATTTTAAAAACCTTTAAGGAGAAAAGCATTTCGTATTTGGTGAATGTATTAAACGTCTTTTAAAGGCAAAATAAATACTATTTACTGTCCACAAAATCCTTGAGATTATTGGTCGTTTTCGTTTTCTAGTCCAAATCCGCCCCCTCTTGTTAACTCTCCAAATTTCCCAACAACCCGCTACGTTTTATATTCATACCGCAATAAGAACTGATCTCATATAAAAAGAAAACTTTCGAAGCCTTATTTTCCCTTTAGAAATGAGGAGGGGGAGATTTTTAGTCGAGTGGTGACTTTCGAACAAGTGTTCGCGGAATGTTTTTCATCCCAAATAGGGGTTTTCTTAATTAAATCATAAAGGAAATTTATTTACCTTACTTTAAAAGGGGATGACGGAGGTTCATTTCTTTTCTGCCAATAATTTACTAATTTTTAATGTCGCCGTAAGAGGGAAATACCGTTATTCGATTTTGGAAATTGCGTTATATTTCAACGGAGATAAATATGACTTTCCTTTTATTATTTTACAAAATTATTTATTACAACGTTAGATAATTTAAACCTAAATCTTCTTTCGTTTTTCAAACTTGCGGTTTTTATGATTAACAAAAAAAGCAATTTAGTATTTTGAGGATTTTGAACGTATTAAATACATAAAGTTTTCACTTTACAGTTTATTGTTCTGTTTACTGCACAAATATTTTACATAAGCGCCCCTTATGTGACGTACTTCGTAGTACAGCGGTAAGCTTCTTGGAGTTGGATCCTAAAATTCATATCAAATAAGTAGAAAAAAAATTCATTGATGATTTTACTATTTCAAAATAGTAGGTTTACATCTCGTTCCGGAGTGGAATGCATTTTCGAATGAACGAGGGGAAATACTAATGTCATTTCAAGAATTTATATTCGGTGAGTTTTGTTACTAGATCAGAAAAGCTAGGTAGCAGGCGCGGTCCGTCTATACATGCTGTGGATGCTCCGCATCACTTGTATTTTAGAGTAAAAAGATTTGGACTTCTAGCCGTAAACAGCAACACTGCAATTTAAATATTTTAATATTATAAAAACTATTATATAAACCCATTGATTTTCACATACTGTATGAATAATGAAGTCTTAGTATCTGTACCCGAAATAAAAGACCTGGGGATAATATTTGACACCAAATTAACATTTATCTCCCACATTAACAATATAACCACTAAAGCGATGCAAATGTTGGGTTTCATATTAAGAACTTCAAAAGATTTCAAAAATTTAAAAACTTAAAAAATATTGTATTCATCCATTGTCAGAAGCCATTTAGAATTCAACTCAACCATTTGGAATCCATTTTACAATATTCATGAAAAATCTATCGAGCGAATCCAACATAAATTTTTACGAAACATAAATTATAGATTAGGTATTCCTATTGAAAACATTAACTACACCTCACTGTTGAAAGTCATGGGCCTTGCCACATTAAAAGAAAGAAGAATATGTTCCGATCTATTTTTTATTTATAAAATTGTTAATAACATGTTTGACTCCCCTGAACTCCTTAGGTTGATCGACTTTCATGTGCCTAGTAGAACGGTTCGTCAGAAGGTACCTTACCATTGTAACATTGCAGGTACCAAAGCAGAAATAAATTCAGTAATGAACCGACTACACAGTGCAGGAAATAAATATTGCGTGAACACTAACGGTACTGAATGTCTATCAGCCTATAAACACATTATTTTAAATCTGTATGTCAAATATGAACTTGACAAACATTAAACGGGGTATGTGCGAACTATTTCTACTACTCTGCAAACTATTTTTATACTTTCCTATAATCATTACCATTGATTTGGAGGTTTTTGGCAGATTCTCTATTTTTAATCTCAATTATTTGTACCTATATTTTGTTAACTCGGATATTTTTTAATATTATTTTGTATAACATATATTTATCATATAAGATCTGTATAATTTAAAAAAATATATAAATAAATAAAGATGTACATTATTATCTGTAAAAGCCCTATGGGCGTTTAAATAAATATATAAATAATATAAAATAAAAAAATATTTCTACAGCGATCTTAATAAATTTACAAAAACGGCGCTGTAAAAAATCATACAAATATTATTATTATAAGACATCGTGCATATTATCGTCCCGTTTCGATGGATGACACGATACAAACAGCGCGGGCGAGTCTAAATAAGCGACCTGTAAACCGTATCAAAGAATTCTAGAACGTACGTTCTTTCCTCGCATGCACACTCAGATTCGCAAGCCATTATCTTCGTAAACTTTATACGAAATTAATGACAGCATCCAACGCACAAACCGTCTAATGCTCATATGTATAATGCACAGAATCGTATACTCTATTACTAACCCATTGGATTGTATGCGCGCGCTGCTTTGAGCTTGGATACTTCGTCAACGTATTCTAAATGATAATAGTAATGGTGTGGTTGTATAATTGAATCATTAATATGAAAAAGATTTGTGTTTCGGCCATTTGCGGAAAAAAAAATTATTCTGGATACTGGAAATATTGAGTCATGGAGCTTAATAGATTTATGGATATAATTTTGGACGGTACCTAATTGGTCTAGATGCGCATATTTGATATCAAGTACGTAGTTAGTACGAGTATAAACATTCCAGCCAGCATCCCTTCTACATAAAGTCACCGACCGCCACTGCTAGGTAGATTCCTACTTTGAAGCCTTCATCTACGCCATCTGTTTCTTCTTTTCCCTATTCGTTTTTCTTAAGCGCTTGTTATATGATAGCGAAATTTCGCAAACTGTCAAAATGTCTTCATTTTTATGTCACTAGAGGGCGGTAGTTGTACATTAATGAACTTGTTAAAATATAACATCACATGTGCGTTTGTCGCAAAGCAATGAACGTATAATATGAATGTGAAATATTAAGTAAAACAAACAACTTAGTAAAAAAGTATGACTTATTTGCAGAACCTACTATTTTGGTAAAGCATTTAATTTGACATTTTTTATAAATGTTTCATCATTCACTTGCTGTTGTCATTAGTGTTGAGGAACATTTCCGATACATATAGTTTGTTTTACACGGTGTTCGGAAACTCGTGGTATAAACGGTAAAACCCTTTATAGGTCATAAGCTAAAAACGGATAGTTTTGAAACCTGCAACATTAAGGTTTATATTTCTTTATGTTTACAAGTTATAAGCCCTTGGGTTGTAATCATTCTGAGGTAACGCACAGAGGTCTTGAATCGAACCAACCGCCCAAAGTTCTCACATGTTGAGTAAATTTACGAAAATCGCGTCCTGGTCAGTTTCTCTATAAAATTATCAAAGCAGTTATTCATTTATTGTCAATTTTGGGTTATGACTTTTTTTATTTGAGCTTTCGTTTTCGAGAAAATCGAAGGTGGATTTATTTGGTAAATTTCTTAATTTTATATTTGATAGAATATCTATACATATTAATAACATCATTAATAAATTGACCTCGAGAAATAAAAGAAATTTTATTTTTTTATTTATATATTTGTTAAATTATTCTGTGTCATTTAGTACAACTAAACAATAATCTTTTTTCATTTATTCGTTACTTGAAGCATACCTTGTTTGGAGTATTTTTTCCGGCTGCCATGGATAAATCATAATATTGATCTACAAAGAGAAAAATAATATTGGTAATTTTTGGTTCAATTACCAAACGTGCCCTATGAAAAAACGTTCACTCTCCCACTTAGTCAGAGCGCGTAAAGACAATGAATTCTCTCACACACACTTGCATAAAGATGCCGCCAGTAAACAACATGACGTTAGTGCTAACCGTTAGGAAAAGGAACGCATGTTAAATGTTGAATTTTACAACTTTTAAAAAATATGACACTTGAAAAAATACAATACGTCAAATTTACATGAAAAAAGAGAATTTGTGAGTATTTACTGTTTTTGTAGCTTCATAAGATTATTGCAATTCTTTAAGTGAGTCGGTATTCTACTTTTAGACCCATTAATGAAACATCCTGATGGCATTTTCGAAATATATACGCCGTAAAACAGGGAGCCTATAGCTTCACCGCCATCACCGGGGGCTTCCATCCCGGAATAAGTAAAAAACTGTGAAATGCGTTGAAAATTTGGTGCAAGATGAAGTATTTATTTAATTGTTAATATCCACAGATAGCATAACGATAATTAGAGGCCGTACTTCTACAGATGTGTGTATTTTATACATATTTTAAATTAAAAATATAGTGTAAAGCCGTTATTAACGCGATAATCATACATCCAAGTTTTAAAAGTGGGTTGTATGGTGTATCAATGTTTTTATTTTTTATGGTCGAATGCCTACAACAACTACAAAAAAAAATAGGCAGACTGAAAAATAATAGTCCATTAATTGGTAACAAAGAATATGAAGTCTGAGAATGACATACGAAAGGTAGTATTAAGCCGTTTTAGAGAGCCGTTTTCCAGCAAATCACCATTCTGCCCTATAACCCACTCTTAAGGCGATGAACGACGTCGTGTAATATTTTAAATTGAGCCGCTATCAATAACAACCCTTACGTAGATGGCGATAAGGTTTAAATTTCCGCTTAGCACCATCCGCCTGTTTTGATGTATGCAAAAAAAGTGCTTTTTATTTTATTTTGTGGATGTTTAGTCATAAATATTTAATTTTTTTCGATCATTTTATAAGTAACTTAATTTGCCATATTATACAATAAAATCAATAGTAGGAGATTTTGAACTTTAAAGCAGTTTTCATAGGCCTTAAACATTATTTTTTTTTAGAAAATATCTAAAAAATACTCGATTATTTCAAAGGCCAAGACGTATTCTACTCGCAGTATTTAAAGCATATGAAACATTTCTAGGCGACCAAATTTTCAAACCAAAAACAAATGATTTTGCATCGCCTTAAACAATATTTTTAACTACCACATTTATCTTCACCGCTGAGCGGTTTCAGAACAAATGTTAGATCACAACTTAATAAATTAATTTTAATCTTGACAGAATGTAATTCTTGTACTTTAATAGCGTTCTTAAGTGATATTTAACCTCAAATGTAATTTACAGGGAAGGTAACTAATAAATATGCCTAATTTGTAAGCTCAGACAATCTAATTGGTTAGTTCGTTAGTTACCAATATGTTATGAAATATCCACGGAGCTTAGTGGCAAAAAGATTCCGTTGAAAACGTTATGAAAATATCTCTGGTAGAATTGCAGAACGAGGAAATCTTATCTTACCTCATCGCAAATTAATCCCAGAAAACAAATCAATAATTCACTATTTTCGGTAGGTCGGTGCATACTTAGATATTTGAAAATT
This sequence comes from Hesperophylax consimilis, assembly GCF_061612785.1. Taxonomy (NCBI): domain Eukaryota; kingdom Metazoa; phylum Arthropoda; class Insecta; order Trichoptera; family Limnephilidae; genus Hesperophylax; species Hesperophylax consimilis. The sequence continues at coordinate 18,447,395 of NC_142840.1, read as the reverse complement.
TTATTTTTTATTTTTTTTTATTTAGAAAAAAAGTAAATATTTACAAGAGATAAAAATATATTACATTTCATATCAGACATCACTTTTTTTTGTTTACCCAATTTGTAGAGAAATATTCTCGGGTCAAACTGGGGAGCTAGTCTATGTGCTTATATACTATATATAGATAATAATATGTATAGTTACAAAAATGGAAAAAGAATATTTTCAAAAATACTGTAAAATACTACAAAATATTGTACAATAAGAAAATTACAGATAATTATAGAAACAGAATATCAACAAAAATCAACGAAAAATCAACAAAAATAAAAGCAACAATATAAGCAGCAGAAACAAGCAACAGAATAAGCAACAGAATAAGCAACAGAATATATCTGAAAATCATCGATAAAAGTAAGTCAATCTTCTCTGTAAAAATACAAGGAAAGTTTTTTTTTAATTTTAAAATAATTAACAATAATACAATAAATGGTCCTTTCTTTAAAATGTGTATTCCATAATTAGAAGTAGAGTATTTTAAAATAATAGAACTCAGAATAATAATTGAAAAGGTAACACCAAGAAAATTTCAAAAAATGTAATTTGTAAAATTTAATAATAATTAACAAAAAATATATTTTTTTAAATAGTATATTCCTACCCATTGAAAAACTGTGTTTATGAGAGTGTTGATACGTGTTCTGATTAATCATGCTTCATTTTGATGAAGAAAGATAGCGTAAATTAAATAATTTATATAAATATTTTGGTAGAATGAAGTCACTTTGTGGTTTGACATATTAATTGAAATAATACAATAACGGTTTGTAACCACGATTTTTTTTAAATATCGACTGGTTTCACTTTACACAAGCATCTTCAGGGTATAAAATTAAACCGATTAGTTTAATATTTTGTGGATACAAACAAAGTTATTGTTTAATTTCAATTAATATAAATGAAAAAAAAAATTGTTATATAGCTTGACCTTCTCAACTCAACCTTCTTCAGGGCAGTGGAAATATAAATAATCTATATTTCTAGAGTTCAATCGAAACCGGTTGACCTATAGTAACTCAAATAAAGTGGTTTAAAACAATGCTTAAAAATCATATAATGTCAAGCCACAAAGTGTTTGCTTACTTCGATAATTTAAAATTAATATATTTTATTTGGTTTCTGTGGCTATTATCGATATATTTTTACTACTCCTATTACTCGAGTTCATAAAATGGTAAAACGATTGTTTCCTTATACCGATTCGTTTAATGTTGTCAACAGCTGTCCGCCCGTCTAGCCAAAATAAAAGTACGACTCGAGTGCGCGTCGTGTGAGCTTCGAAGTGTTCAAATTTTAAGTACCATCCATAAAATTTCTTCCCTTACACTTAACTGTCCAGGAAAGATGGCAGACACGTGGGGTATGTGATGGTGATGCACAATACGCTGCACATAGCGTGATACTGTGAAACACATAAATATAATTAATAATAGATTCTAAGGGATGAAAATAATAAGTTATTTAACCATTGAAATATTTAAGTATTTCACTAAAATGGCGATATAAATAATTATAAGTATTATTTTACTTATCTCCAACAATCGGTACCCAAATGGGTAAGTAATATTACCATGCTTAGATGATATCGTGCAATCTTACGTGACTACAATAATAATGATAGTAATATTTCGATCATTTCTCTATAGCGCCGTTTAAGGGCGCTTAGCAACTGAAATTATCTCTTAAACCTACTCCTTATCATGGATTTATTAACTTATAACTTCGATTAAGTGGCTTAAAATTTAGATTAATAGCTAGTGACTTACAACTATGAATAACTAGTGAAGTTCAGATTTTTTTGTATCCTAATTGTAATTCATTTAATATTCTTCTACTGTTCTAAGGTTTACCGGCTAAAAGTGTATACCTGTTATTTTGCTACACAGAGAAAAATTACTTTTGCCAATTTATTAAGAATCTCTGCAAATTATTGGTAATTCCAGGTAAAACGGGATAGAGGCTTTACGAATGAATTAACAGGTTTCCTTATAAACTTTTAGTAAATTACGAATGTATTATCATGATGTTGGAACACTTGTTCATGAAAATCGGAAAATTTTGCATTTCATCATGATATCTTATCACGGCAAATGAAAAGCGATTTGCCTTGATAATATATCATGCATTAAGAAAAAAAATATCTGGAAGAATATGAATTATTCTTGTACTTCGTAATTTTTTGAAACGAATCGGAAGATTTTCACACTCTTCGCATTTCATATAAGCTTCCAATAGAAAAGGATTTTCATGTAGTCATTACTCAATAAATAGTAATTTGTAAATTATTTTTCCTGCGTCAAATTACAGAATGGGAAACACTCACTCCGGTGAAATACCACAATAGAGAATCGAAACGTTGCTTGAAATGCTTTTAGCCGTGTTCGGTGACCAGATCTGAATAGCCAGGTTCCCCTCCATCCTTAAAATATATCGCACATTTGGGGATGCCAGTTTCACTGGCTAGGGCCAGTTTCACTGGCTAGGGAGCAGTTGGGACTCTTACGCGGTATTCACATAAAAAACTAAAACATTTCCTCGATGCCATTTGTAGTTAACACCCTGTACGTATTTTATAAGGTACACAATATACAGTCAGTGTATGCACAGCACTCGGTGGGTCTGAAGGGCGGTGAAGTGAAGAGGGGGTGGAGGTGGGGGTGACAAGAATCCATCTCACGCAGATGCGCTACCTGCATTGCTTATGTACGAATATGCAGTTGCTGATCCAAGTAACACGATTTAATTCATTCAAATTTTCTACGTTGTTGTTACGTTCATTTTTAGTTTAACGAAATTATTTGTGTTATGGCTAATGAGACTTTTAACAATATCTAGCGTAAAAATCATGGAATATTATGATTGTAGAATTTGTGATACTGAAAAAAATTATAAAAAAAACCTTTCAAAAACGAACATTGTCAATTTTAAAGACCATTAGAAATTTGCCTATCGAATGAAAACCGTTGGTCAATTTGACATTTCAACAAAAGAAAAAACACTTTTCAAATCATATGCATTCTATTTTAAATTTATTTGATTTAACGAAATTGTATAATTTCCGCAAATATGAATGATAGCAAAAGTCGGGGGTGCCCGAGGAAGACATGGCACTATCAAGCAAATCAGATCCTTGCGTCGGGCCATATCAAGAGTCAGAATAATAGAAGAGTACGTATGGGACGATGTATGATTGTGAATGAGGCAAGGAGTGCGTGCCAAGACCGAGTTGCTTGGCGCTCTGTCCTCTCTGCCTTTAGTTGGTTAGTTAGTTAGAATACGTTGCCTAGAATCATAGAGTCACGATTTTAGGCTAGGCGTTAGGTGTTTATGATTTCTTAATAAACCTTAAATACTTCGATGAAAACACTTTGTTAATTTCCCATAACCGTTTCTGAACCTTGATTACTTTTTCGCACCCTTCTAACTTTTATACAAAAATGATTAATTCTGCTTTTACTAACAATATTTTTTCTTCCAGGGGCTGCTGACTCAGCACCCCGCATGGTGGAGGAGCCCAAAGACACCATGGTGATCCGGCACCAGCCCGCCACGCTGGAGTGCCGTGCTGAAGGTCATCCCCCGCCCGTTATCAGCTGGTATAAGGACGGGCTTCCACTGGCCCACGGGGGCGTGGGGGGCCCTCGCAGGGTGCTCCTGCCCGCCGGGGGACTGTTCTTCCTAAGGGCCACGCATGCGAGAAGGGATACGGACCAGGGGGTGTACTTCTGCGAGGCCACTAACAGATTGGGAGTTGCGCGAAGTGGGAATGCGACACTCACTGTAGCTGGTGAGTCTAACTTAGACATAACAAAATGATATTCTCTGTAGATATTCAAGAAAATTGGGAATAATTTGTTATATTTAGATTATGGAGGAATACAAATATTGCAAGAATATGGTAGAAGAGTGGTTTTAAAGAGCCCAACAAACGATATTTTACATTGATATTTTCCTAGTTCGTTTGTTCATTAGTTCTTCTTTTGTGAGTCTGCATAAGTAGATGCGTCAAGCTGTATAGTGTATATACATATGTTTAGGTCAATGATATAATATGATCGGTTTGTCATAGTGATATTGTTGTACAGTTCTCCGTGAAGACTTTCGACTGGAGCCAGCGGATACCCGAGGGGCTGCAGGGGACAGCGCCCTACTAGAGTGCTCCCCACCCAGGGGGGCCCCCGAGCCCACTGTCATATGGAAAAAGAACGGGGAAGACATGGAACTTGAAAATAATGACAGGTATACAACTCAATTTTTTAAAGTTGAATATAGTCCTGAAGTTTCTAGATCCCAGCATGAAACATCGTGTATGAAATAACGTTGGCTAATCTTTCTAATTTTACTTAGGATAAATGTGGTCGACGGCGGTAATCTAGTTATTCAAGATTTAAGAACATCTGACGATGGTCGCTATCAGTGCATTGCTAAAAACGTCGTGGGTGTGAGGGAATCTGCCGTTGCAAGGCTCAGAGTACACAGTAAGTTACTGAATGATCTAAAAATATTTTTCCTATTATTTAATTTTATTGAGTAGTTAAACTAACGGTTTATTTATTTTCAGTAAAACCATATCTGATTTCTGGGCCTGAAGACATAACAGTTCTGAATGGTAAAACAGTAACGTTTGAATGCCGCGTTGGAGGCGATCCTCTGCCCGATGTTCTTTGGAGAAGAACGGCAGACGGAGGTAACATGCCTCTTGGAAGAGTTCATATACTTGAAGACAGAAGTTTACAACTTGACTCAGTAACTGTTGAAGATCAAGGAGATTATATCTGTGAAGCCGACAATACTGTTGGAACTATATCAGCATGGGGATCCCTAACTGTTCAAGGTAAGTCATTTTATTGAAACAGTACTTTGAAATTACCTTGAATGATTTATCTGAACTGTTTAACATATTTCTTTATTTCTTTTTAGCCTTGCCAGTTGTAAAAACTAACCGAGATCAAGTCATTTATGAAGAAGGAAATGATGTTGAATTTGAATGTGCTGCAAAGGGAACACCAAATCCACAAATTTATTGGAATATCGAAGGAAACTCTACACTTATCCTGCCAGGAACTTCTTGGGAACGATTTTACGCTTCCAACATCACAGATGGAACCACTAAATTGACAATACGAAACATATCTAAATCTGACTCTGATATTTACATAGTTTGTTCGGCGATTAATTTGGCAGGATCAGCAATTGCATCTTCGCGTTTACTTGTGACGACAGTTGACGAAAGACCTCCACCAATTATTTTGGTTGGCCCTTATAATCAAACTCTGCCTCATAAATCGATTGCTGTCCTTCCGTGTACTGGCGCAGGAGATCCAACACCCGTTATGTCATGGTACTATAAAGGTATGCCAATCATAACAAAAGAAAGGATACAAGTAGCAGAGGACGGTAGTCTCACGATCAAAGACCTGAACAATGATGATAGTGGAGCATATACTTGTGTAGCATCGTCCAAAACTGGAAAATCTATTTGGACAGCAACATTAATGGTTGATGCCCCGACGAATCCTAGCGTTCATTTTTTCAGAGGTCCTGAAGAGTCATCGCTCCCAGGGCCACCAGGGAAGCCTAAGATAGAATACGTCGGAACGAAATCCGTCCGTATTACGTGGAAACAAGATAATAAGATAGGTTCTTCTTCTCTATTGGGTTATCGAGTAGAAATGTTTGGAAGAGATAACACTAACAATGGAAGATTTGAAGCAAGGTGGATTACAGTTGCCCGAGGCCTAAAGGAAACTTCTTACACACAAAGCTTTGTCGACAGTGATGTGAACTGTATATTTTATATTCGAGCAGAGAATTCCCACGGATATTCTCCACCGAGTCAGTTTTCGGACCCTGTTATCATAAAAAGAGAAGAAGAATATTATTTAAAGACTACTATGACAGAAGCCGCAAAAACAGCTAAAATTCGTCATAATTTAAAAACGAATGATATTGTTAAATTTCTAGAGGCGATTGCCATAGAATCAACATCGGCCAAGCTTGTTTGGAAGGTAAGCATTTAGTATTACCTGCTGAACTATTAATTTTGTTCAAATATTTAAAATAACTCCCTGATTTGCGCATGAATTGATAAGTAGATTTTAAGTATCTGTCACTGCCGATTATATATTCTAGATAGATCAATATTTGATGAGATACATATTTTGGAAATAATGAAATAATATGCAATTAGTTAATGACATTTTTCGTTCACTTTCAGATAATTAACACGAATAATCAGCTGGATGGATTTAACATTTACTTTCGACCACTCGATGGTTGGAACTTGTCTTCCACCGATTATAAAATGGTTACTTTATTTAACTCTGGTACTACCACATACGAAGTAAACGGCCTTCTAAAATTTACACAGTACGAATTCTTCTTAGTGCCGTTTTATAAAACGATGGAAGGAAAACCTTCCAACAGCCGCATAGTCAGGACTTTAGAAGCTGGTAAACATATCCTTTCATTAAATCTTACTATGACTATCTGTTCCTAATCAAATAAGTCCATTTATTTAGGTGTTTTCAAACTGTCATTCATTTGAAACCTTTTTTTTTTAGTTCCCGATGCTCCACCAATTGATCTTGAAGCATCTCTCATCAACAGTACATCCGTGTTACTAAAATGGAAGCCGCCCCCAGCGGGTACCCATAATGGAGTGATCCAGTGCTATCAGATCATAGTAAAGGAAGCAGGGAACGATTCTGGAATAGTCCAGAATGTTTCCGTGGTTGGAAGCAACGCTAGAGTGAATGGACTGACTCCCGGATCTGCTTATTGGCTTCAGTTGGCAGCAGCTACTGTCCGAGGAATAGGGCCATACACTCATCATGCCACTTTGCAACTTCCTTATGTTCCGACCCATGGTCTTGATCCGTCTACAAGGCTTTTGGATGCAAACAACAGGTAAAACGCACAACATTTTTATAAACCATCCAAATTTCTTTATCTTTTGATCCATCTTCTGATCTTGTTAAAAAGTTGCATAGATGTAACTTTACTAACTTAACTCTTTGATTTCAGAAACATACACCACGATATCCAAACAGTTGTGGCTGGTGATCTATTAACAGAAACTTGGTTTTTAGCACTTCTTGGATCACTGCTAACAATAATGACACTTTTGTTTATGGCGATGCTATTTATCCGACGGAGACATCTTTTGATGAAAGAAAATCCTTTGCCAAATTTGTATGGTACGTAATAACTCATAAAATTGTCGACGTAGTTTAGGCAGGCTTACTTATTTTTAGAAAAAAAAAAATAATTTTTGGAATCCGATTATTTAATTTTCAGTATCCACTAAATTTATATTTTTCTTTAGATGCAAGATCGGGAAGTAAAAATCTTGTTAATCATATGAGTATCAAAGCTGGAATCGGTCTCCCCCATCCCATAGCCACTGGGTACAAACAGAATGGAAACGTAAAGACTGATTCCTTACTCTGGGTGAAAAGCAGACCTGACTCCTGGCGTGACAAAGAGTCAGACTCCTGGAGACGAGGAGACAAAGAACCAGAGTATGGACAAATAACCCTGCCGGAGTATGACAAGATTAATGGAAATATGCCGGACTATGCAGAAGTGGATGCTTCCATGATTACATGCACGAAGGATGGTTGCGTCACTCCAAACTCTCCTGCTGCGTACGCCTCTGTTACTCTTGTTCCTAGTCCAGGAAATACTAGTGGATCAATGGTAAATACATATTTCATCCTCATATGCAAAAGTAATTATAGATAGTAACAAATGAAGGGAAATAGTTCTAACTTTTCTTTTTTTCCAGGAATGGTCAAATCGCTACACCAAGAGCGGTGCTAACAAAAAGACAAATGGAGATCTCGATGAAGACATTTATCCTGCAAGCAACGGTGGATATTTTAATAGAAATCTATTTTCCGAATCATATTTCACTCCCCAGAATTCAAACATATCAAAATTCGCAAATAGCTCGCGAAACAGTGATAAATCGAACCTCTCGTTGCAAAGCGAAAATTATTTATGCAGTGGCAAAACGTGCAACTCGGCCAAAGATAAAACATTTACAATGCCACAGAACCACTTCGGTACTGCAAAACGAGGCCACAGGCAACCCAAACCGTACAATTACGACAATAATCAGGCAAATGAAATGGGAGGGGATCCATCAAGGAATGAGACATATCACAATAATTTTAGAATGCAAGAAAATCCTACGTTTGGGCTGGCTGCAGGGAGATGTGACACGTATCTTGATGATGACGGGGAGCAGTTTTGTCTGGGAAATGTCCCGCCCATGACGGTGATGAATCATCAGTACTCCCGCCCTACCAACTTGAGGACTTCCCCTAATGACTCGAGCGGCGCAAGGGCATTCGCTTCGTTCAAGGCAAAAAACAGAGACACGGAATACCACACATCAACGCGAAGTGAACCGGGGAACAATCTGTAAATATAAAGTATGCTGTGAACCAAAGTTATTCCAAATTTCTTCAAGTGAAGATAATATTAAATGAAACGCAGTAAATATGTCATCACTTTATTTTATAACCATGCCAAGCGGTTTCGGTATAATCATGCCTTCATCTCTCTATGAGATGATTTTATTTGACGAAGTAGTGGTTGTGCTGAAACATGCCGACGTGTTGTCATTAAATAAAGTGTGGTTCAAAAAGTTTTACAGGTATTAATGAAATGTGTATAAACGTTTTTGTCAAAGCGACGTTGAGTGAAGGTTGCAATTAAAGTAAGAAAAAATATTATTTTAAAGAAACTTTTGATTCAGGTTTATTAATGTGTGGACATTAAAAATAATAATTACGCATACTATAATTTCAGTCTATATTTTATATTGAAATATCCAATCAAGTCAATAGTATTTAAGTTATTTCGTAAAAAAACATATTATTACTACGTTTGTAAATTTGTAAATAAATGAAGCGCTACGAAGGTACGCCTAAAATTAAGTAAACGATTAAAAGGCCTTTATATATTTTGTTGTGAAATAATTGATATTATTAGTATCTTATTTTGAAAAAATCTTTAAACATGGAAATTTATTTTGAATTTAAAAAAAAACTATGTCCATCCTATAGATTTAAAAAGGTCGCCAAAAATGTTGTAAGATAGCTTATGTGTATATTTTAAATATTGTGGGAATAGTATGCTAAATTGTATCAATATTACAATAAGGGTACGTTATGTACGTGATACCATATCGAAGACTTAAAGCTTAACGAATGAAGTTAAAAGAATTAAAAATATAAAGTTTTGCAGATCGATACGCAAGTTATTGAACCTCCAGTTCTTATTTTATTTACAGGTTTTGATATTTTCATAAAACACACTCATAATAATTTTATTATTGCCTAGGTACAATTTAACTCATTCCTTTTGAAAAACTTACAAATTGTCAAATTAATGCGCAGACTGGAGATCAGTAACTTAGTTTCTGAAGTATTATAAAATTTATCATTTTAAAAAAACTTTTATAGTAACGTGGGAAGAATTTTGTGTCAAAATTTGCTCGATTGTGAATGAATTGGAATATAATATATATAGAAAAACGGTGTTTGGAATCATTGATGTAAAATAAATTCAGCTGGAAAAAATATAAACATGACAGAAATCTATATATACTTCTTAATAATGTCCTATATGTGCCGTAAACTGTACGCGCAACATTAATAAAAACAATAACTCACATACATATTACATTGGGAGAATAATTACTAATCTACCCATTACATAAGATCGCTTCTTCCGCAGCGTTATAAATAGATTAACCATTGTGCATCCAAATTCAGATGTTATTAAATAAAAATATTTTGTCGTATATCGTGTCCACTATTACGTTATTACCGGTCACTCTACACACGTACAGTGGACTTTCCCGACAGCGCGAGCGTTTCCAGGTTAAAAACGCGCGTATGTTATGACAAGTCCCCATGTAGATATAGTGTACATAATATACCTACAAGTGCAACGTGATTTTCCAGACAGAGTTTAACGTGGAAACGCTGGTTAATATCTCTTGGGTAAGTCCAATTACATCGTGTATACCCATGCCAATTTTTTTTTAATGTCACTCTTCAATACATTAAACTTCTTAAGCCACGCAAGTCAAATTTCTTAACGATACTGTATGCTGTAATTCAAACTAAAATATCAATAATTGCCTCTGTCCTATGTAATATAAAAATCTTTTGTACATAATCAGTTATAGTTTTAAGCGTTATTAAATGATTATATCAAGCATATCCTGGACTGTATCATCATTATGTTAGAAGTAATATTTCTTCCTGTGGTTAAGATTTGTATTATCAATAAAATTACGATTTATAAAAATTTCAAACGTTTTTTTCTTTCAATAAGTTAGTACCTAATCAGCGATATAACCCGGAGAAAACCTAATATCCGGAGAAACTTGTGAAGACTGGCAGAATGGAGAAAAGGAGGTCGCTGGGATGTTCCTTTAGGCCCTTATTATTTATTAATTTATGTTGCTGAAACAAAACAAAGAATTGGTCACAGAGATGAAACAATATTACATATGTTAAATATTTTATAGTGAGTAACCATTGAGTGTCCTTGTATTGTCTTATTTGTGGTAAGTACATTGGCTAATAGGATATTTTCAGTGTTCTTTTTGATTCATTAATAATTATGAAATAAATTACGATGGTGAAGGAAATTTTTTTGAATATTTTTATGTTGACGAATGAATTTTCTATAATGATTTGATATGTGGTTTTCATTCGTGAAGTCACGCCGGGCACCGTTGGTGACAGCTGACAGCCGTCTTACCAGCTTATGGTGACTTCTATGACGTTGTAGCCAGTTGGAACCGTTTCAGAATGGGCGGTTTTTTACGATTGGAAATATATATTAAAATTAAATATTTTTAGTACAATGATCAGAATCGTAAAAATACTCGTAAACTTATACTAATCTTTCACATATTTTTAACGGTATTCGTAGTTTGAAAATAACCTATTGTGTGTGTGTGTGTGTGTGTGTGGCTGTGAGGGTGTGTGTGTGTGTGTGTGTGTGTGTGTGTGTGTGTGTGTGTGTGTGTGTTCGCGCGCGTGTGTGTGCGTGTGGTGCGTGTGTGTGGTGTGTTTGTGTGTTTTTTCGTGAGTTTATCTGTAGGCATGTGAAGTTTAGAAGGATTTCCATGTTTCCATGTAATAATAAACAAATGTAATTAAGATTTTAAAACGTATTTATTCATGGGAAAATGTAATCTGACTTACTTTCAAAGTCAGATATTTTCTACAGCATTTTTTCTGATATAGTACCACATATGTAGTTTAAATGAGAGGAACTAGTATAATAAACTGAATAGGTAATTTTCTTCTAAGTAGACGGCTCAAACGACAGAAAGTTTTCTACCGAAATATTACATGTGTTTTCTATATGCGGATAACCTTAGCTTACAAGGTAAATAACGAAGGCGATTTTCATACTAGACGAGACCATCTAATAAATATTTCACAAACAGAGGCCGTACTATATCTGTACAGTAATATTCTTTTTGCATTAACTTGTGAGCAGTTAAACTTTGATAATCCAAAAATGTGAGGCCAAAAAGAGTGTTTAAATAATATACTGTGGTTTTAAAAAGGTTTTTTTGCCATAATATCGTACGTAATGAAATCACAAATCCAGGTTTTCATTCCTACTGGGGTTACGATTTTAACTTCTTTTCTATTCTTAAACACTATTGTACAAGAAAACAACATTCGTCTTCGGTCAAATATATTCAGAGATGTGCTTTATTTCAAATAAATCCATTTCAAATGGAAATGCAAAATGCAAAATGGGTATTTTCCATTTTGCATTTTAAATGCTTTCCTAAAAACCATTTTGCATTTTGCATTTTAAATGCTTTTCTCAATCCATTTTCCATTTTAAATGCTTTTTTGCAACATTCTTCCTACTATCTCCACTCATCTTTTTTTCATAAGCCCCAAATATCAGTCGGTCCTCAACCTCGCTATGAGAGATAATTTCCATGTGTCAAGTTGCTCCCTGGTAGGAGCCCTGGCAATTGAGTGATACCATTACAAAACATACTGATTCAAATACTGAACATGGGGCCATGACGCTGTAATATTAAATGTTAGATAGCAGTTTCTATGTTTTTACGTTGGCAACATTAGTCCCGCGCAAATTTTTTGTGGTTTCATAATCTGTAGTCGTGGTGTTTTTGGATTTACCATCATGTAATATGTTTGTTCTACATTGTTGTCCATTATTAAATCACAAAATTGTTTAAAAATTCTTTAATCATTTTGATTGTTTGACCTGAGAAACCATTTTGCATTTTCAATGCATTTTTAAAATAGGTATTTTGCATTTTGCATTTGAAATGCATTTCTAAAAACCATTTTGCATTTTCAAATGGAAAAGTTTTGACCCATTTTCATTTTGCATTTCAAATGGTTTTGGGTACCCATTTTGCACATCTCTGAATATATTATAATGTTAGCGTATAGGAACATTTGATTAAGAAACACAGAGAAAACAGCTAATAAAAATTATTCTCATTTTTTGAATCTTGAAATCGCAGAAGTTAATATCAAATAGGTGACCATTTCTTTAATAGTAGAAAAAGGAAGCTCCCGATAAATAGATTGAGTTATCCAGAAATATCATAAACGTATAATGTGTTACATGTATTCGGTGTCCAGAAAATGTAATGCCTACAAGCGGGAAACTGGTAAATCTACGTCGGACGGAGAAGCAAAAAAAACTTTTTTTTTCGATATGATCATTTCGGTTTATAATACTGTCTGTTTTTTGCGCTGAACGAGTCGAACACTTTTGGGGCCGGGCATTTTAAAATAAAATACTTAGCTGATATACGCCCGCGTGACCATTTTATTTCGAATTTTCAAATTTCGAATTGATTAACTCGAAATGAAAGTTGAAATCAAAAAAGTAAAAACGACGAAATCAAGTCCGAATTTGACGAGGATTCACCAGTTTCCAGACACCGTGTATTTAAGATGTATGAAGCATATTTTATCAGATAATATCGAACTTCATTCAAATTTCACAAAAAGGCTGAAGATAATAATATTTAGTCACAAGAAGCCAATTTTAAATTCATTTTTACGTAAAGTACAAATAAGTTAATGGCTTCCAAAAATCGAAGTTGTCGAAAAATTTTAGCTGTCAAAATTGTCACCTACTTTACCACAAGACGTAAGTAAAGCTGTCACATTATCAGATACTCTTGTCTAAAGGAATTTTATAATTTTGTGTATTTACATGTTTTCGATATCTCTATAGATTCATTTGCAGACTATGTAAAAAACATAATAATAATATTCCCGAACAATCACAAATCTAAAGGCGGGTTGTTTCACAGAATTTGTACAATTCATTAAATTTAAAAAATATGATTATCAAGTTCTGTGAAGGTTCAATTAAAGTTCTGTTATTATTTCAGTTTTGTGAAACCCTTGGCCAATAACTGATAACCTTGAAAATCAAATCGAAATTTCATGAATTGTTCAAATTCCGTTCTAATCTAATCACACTCTCTAAAATATCTACAAAATTATCTTATGAATTCGTTTTATAAAATAATAACTTTACATCCAAATATTTTAATTAACATTAAATACATGTGTAAAGAAATCCACAGTGAAACGTTTTCGGTCAAAAATAAATAACTCGAATAGTTGTTTAGTTTTTAAATCATCACTACCCATTAGTAAAATAATTAATTGTACTACTATTAATCTGCAAACCTTTGAAAAATGGGTAGGCATTTACCTTTTCCAGGGATAGAACCAAATTGGATCGTGTTCGTATTTAAAGAAGGTATGTAAGCAGAAAAAGAAAACACCCTATTAATTAAATTACTTTATTTTAACCCCAATTTTAATAATATACATCAACACTTCAGAACCAATGGTTTCTTCAACATAATACGAAGTATAAATCCTCTATAAGGTATGTAAAAAGGCAGATTGATGAAATAAGTAATTTTAGGAATAACGTTATCATATTATGTACTTAAATTGTAGTAAGCTTATGCACGCATTAGTGCAGGCCTTCTTCCAGGTCTTGTTAGATTACCGCCCTCCCATCGCCTTTGAGAATAAGAAGATTGAATTCCTGAAAAAGAAAATTGAATTTGCGGGAAACCTCTTTAGAATTAGAATATTCGCGGGGCCTTCTGGCAATTTGGTTACAGCGGTTGCGTGTAATGGAAATTATATGCGCCGCTGGGTTCTTACCCTTGCATTTGTGCATAGGTAATAATATAAATTGTTGTATGTACGTATGAGTCGTACATACAACAATGTACAGTGTTCTAGAATACATCCCTCAAGCTTGCAGGGAGAGATTACTGTGTAGAAAACGCAACACAATATTATGTTTGACGTCGTAAGAGTCACAATTGCTCAGAGTCAATAGAATTATAGAATTCGTAATTTAGGGATTGTTGCTTACACGGCCTTAGCCGATGTAAGTGAAAAGTTGCGAAGTACGATGTGGAGTCCTTCGCCAGAGCGATTCTAATAGACGTTTTGTACGATGCGAATTTTCGACCAGGGTCGTCTTTGCATACGCATTCGCGATGAAAAATGACGTTTCCTGGTATCGAGTTTCGAACAGTTTAAGATGGTGGACATTATTTGACAGCTCTCATTTGTACGTAACTAAATAAGGGAAATATTCATGTTTATTTCGTTTAATACTTCAAATATTCATAAAAAGACATGTTTATTAGTGATTGTGAGCATGTATTACCGATTGTTTTTGTGAATTTTGGGTGTATATTATTTGAATTTTTTTATTAAAAACACATTTATAAAACAAAGGGTGATAAAATACGGAAATGAAAGGAAATATAAAAATAAATAATTAACGAAAAACTCTCACAAAGGCAAATGATTTTTAACATTTTGTTTTAAGATTTTAAAATTATAAAAAAAATATTGAATATTGCACAAAGCCTTAGGTTTCTAGTAAAAAAAATAAAATAGAGTTAGTTAAGTGAGATAAAATTTAAATAATAAGAATTATGGTAAAATTGCGTCCAGGAGTATTTTCGATGATTTGTTGACGATATATGAGGTGTTGCCATTTTTGACTTAGTACTTGACTTAGTTGTTGGATTTAGTATCGTCCAAAATATATTTTTTCTCTAATAAATGACAACTACTGTCTGTATGAAATCGTAAGTATGAAAATAATGACGGGGTAAAGTAAAGATTTTTCATATGCCACCAATAAAAGCATCTTCCACTTTAGGACGATATGTTAAATTTGTCTATAATTGAGTTTTTTTCTGTTGAAGATAATTGAATGAGTGATGGATGAGCCCAGTCATACCGAACAGACAAAAAGTAATATATTTTCTCATTATCCTGCTCACGCGAGCTTGTGATTACCTCAAACGATTGTATGAGCTATCCACGTAGGTCAAGATTTTTAACAATTTATTTTAAGTGCCTACTCCACTCTCTCTCTCGGTCTGTGAGAATTTCAGTTGCACGATATTATGTGTTATAGGTATTTATGTTTTTAATTTAATATTAAGGCGATTCATCACGTCGTGTAACATATGGAAGCGGGCTGTTTAAAATAACCCTCTCTAAGCAGATGGCGATAAAGTTTAAATTCCCGCACAACACCAACCACCTGTTTTGATTTATGAAAGAAAAAAACCATCGCTGAAAAGCTTGATTTATTTTATTTTGCGAAGTTCATTAACAGATATTTAAATGGTTTATTGAATAGAATTTAAAACTTTTTTCCAGTTAATTTATTTTTTACCGTGACCGGTTTCAGCTTATTATAGGCATTTTCAGGCTGGTACAATTATTCCTTAAACTACGGTTATTATACATATAATTTGGGGAAGGAGTGGGGATAAACAGGAATGGTGTACGATGATTTTATTATAATAATATGGATTTTCTCGTCTTCGTTGCTATGTGGTGTTTTACAATTGAATTTCCAATTATTCTGTTACTACCAGCAGGCCTAATTTATTTTATTTATTTATATATTAACGCCCTTTTTCGGGGTGTTTACATGAGGATATTAAGAGATATACATTATTTATTGTACATATCTGAATTGCTTTATTACAAGCATTTTATATTTCTTTAAAGATAAATTGAAGATGTCCACTGACTTGTTATAATTGTTTCACTCCAGAAGTATTCTGGGAAAAGAGGAATACATATGGTAGTTAGTCCCAGAATTTTTGCACTTAAATAAATCCTGACTTCTAGTATTACGTTGTGGAATCCGAAAGCTTATCAATTATAGCAATACCGGACTACAAACTTAATCATTTATAATTTTATATAGAAATACCAAGTCAGTGAAAATTCTTCTGTCTGAAAATTTGAGCATATTCATATAATTTAACAGAATGTTGTAGTCCAACAAAATTGCTGGAATACCCATTTTAAAATTTATAAAACGTAATAATTTGTTTTGTATTTTTTCAACAGCTTGTACATCCCCATTTTGGTAGGCGGGAATGGGTACCGCCGCCCTGGGAACCATTTATTGGATGACCAACACCTCTGCCACAGGTCACCCCAAGTGGTTCGCTACGTTTGGTGACTTAGCAGGGGTGCCCGGGTTCATGGGTTAGGGTTTGCCCGGGTCTTGGTGGCGGGTGCATCGGCCCACCTTCTGCGTGGCGGGCCGGTTGGGAGATGCTGGTTGAGGGAGACCCTTTACAACCGGTTACCGCTGTCCGGGCCGCTCGATAGTACAGGGGCCCGACCCTCAGGCTCACGACTAAGGGTGGGCTGCCCCATCAGCGAGTGAAAAAACCCCGCCACTGCTGTTGTGCCGGTTCGTGACCGGAGGGGACCCAGCAGCAGCGTTTGGGGCGCATTGGATGCCCTCTCCAGCCGGACTCTCCCAGCCTATCGCCTAGCACCGCAGTGGGTGGGCTGGAACCAAACGCTCATCACTCCTGGACAGCCTGAACCCCAGATTCCTACCCACCCCTCATACCTTTCCTTTCCAGACCTTTCCTTTCACCTCCTACCCTACAAAAAAAAAAAAAAATTAAAAAAAAAAAAAAAAAAAAAAATTCATGAACATACAACACAACAATTTTAACATCATTACAGCGGCGAGTAGCAGGCGTCCCCGGTGCGGGCCAAAACTGTTGGTAAATTTTGCCAACATTCGCGGCCTCCACACAAATTTAAATTCCGTCCATCACCATCTTTTGTCCCAACGTCCCAACCTTCTTTTCCTATCCGAAACTCAGATAGCCGAGCCGCCAGACTCCTCCTATCTGGACTGCCCGGGCTTTACCCTCGCAAGCAAATTCCGACTGAAAGGAGGAGTCTGCCTCTATAGTCGAGCTGACGTCAACTGTGTGCGACTATTGAGTCTGGAAAACTCCAGATTCGACGTAATGTGGGTGCGCGTCAATCTTGCCAGTACGGCAAGATTCTACGCATGTCTATACCGCTCACCGAACCATAGCGAATCAGACACTTGCGAGCTCTTCAAACATTTGAGCGATACTATTGATGATCTCTTGCCCCGCTACCCTTCGGCCGAGTTTGTTGTTCTGGGGACTTCAACGTTCATAACGAACCATGGTTGAAGTTCTCAGGCCCAACGGACTCGGCTGGCCGACAGGCGGAATCCTTTGCCATTTGCTACGGATTAGAGCAATTGGTTCAGGAGCCTACAAGAGTTCCTGATGTCCAGACTCAGCGCTCCAATCTGTTAGACCTATTCTTAACTACTGTGCCACACGGTTATAAGATTGACGTCACAGCGCCTCTGGGATCATCTGACCACTGCCTAGTGACGACATCAATCCCCGTTAGCCTAAGACCAACCAATGAGAGGCTGAGGAGAAAAGTGTGGCACTATAGGTCAGCAGATTGGTTCGGTATGCGGGCCCATTTCAATGCTTTTCCGTGGTCAGCTGTTTGTTTTCGGACTTCGGACCCTTCAAGATGTGCCCAGGAGATTGGTGAAGTCATCAAATCGGCGATGGATGGCTTCATACAATCGACTACTAAAGAAACTGGTGTGGGCTCAAAGCCGTGGTTCAGTCGACAATGCTCCGAAGCAGTTCGACGAAAAAACGCGGCTTACCGAGCCTACAACACATCTCGAACGCCCGAAAGCAGATCAGCATACAACAAATCGGCAAAGGAATGCAAGAGAATCATCAATAGGTCAAAATTCGAACACGACCTGCAGATCAGCAAAAAGCTGGCTGCCTGCCCGCATGGCAGCAGAGCATTCTGGTCGCTTGCGGGCTCAATAGGTCGAAATTTTTGCAAACCCAGTTTGCCACCTCTTACCAGACCTGACGGCTCACTAGCAAACACCGCCACCGAAAAGGCAAACCTTTTAGGGATAATGTTTGCGGAAAACTCGACCCTCGACGACGGGGGTGCTGTTCCGCCGTCGGTTCCTCACTGCGGCTTCTATATGAAAAAGCTGAGGATCCGGCATCGGGATGTACTCCACGTCATACGGGGGCTCGATGTTAACAAAGCTAGTGGACCTGATGGAATACCTGCCCTGGTATTACAGAGGTGTGCTGCGGAAATAGTTCCAGTTTTGACAAAGCTCTTCAAAATGTCCCTGAAGTGTGGCACTGTGCCCTCTGGTTGGAAAAAAGCGGTAATTCACCCTATTCCCAAGAAAGGTGACCGCTCCAACCCGGCCAACTACCGCCCCATAGCGATCACATCAGTTCTGTCCAAAGTGATGGAACGTGTGATCAACGACAAACTGCTCACATACCTCGAGAAGAACAAAATTATCAACGACCGTCAATACGGATTCCGGCGGAACCGCTCGTGCGGTGATCTTCTCGCGTATGTGACGCATGTTTGGGGGCGGTGCCTGGAACGTCACGGTGAGACCCAAACGGTCGCACTAGACATATCCAAGGCCTTTGACCGGGTCTGGCACCGAGGACTTGTCAACAAATTGCATTCTTACGGACTTCCCGCATCCCTGTGTACGTGGATTGCTGACTTTTTAAGGGATAGGTCGATTCAGGCGGTTGCTGACGGTTTCACCTCTTCCTCGCACTCCATAAATGCTGGCGTCCCACAGGGATCGGTTCTGTCTCCGACTTTGTTTTTGTTGCACATCAATGACCTTTTGACATGTGCACCGATTCATTGTTACGCGGATGACAGTACAGTTCATGATAGCTTTTTGTTTGACAAGCCCCCAAAGGGCACACAAACTCCAACGGCTCGGAGGGCTTTGAAGCAGAGAATGGACGGTTATCTCGAGAGTATTTCCTCCTGGGGTAAAAATAATCTCGTCGAATTTAATGTTTCAAAGACCCAATCCTGTCTGATTACGTCTAAAAGGGATCCAAATGATAATCTAGACTCCTTCAACGGAAGCAATCTTCCGAACAGGGCTTCCATTGATATGCTTGGTGTAACTATAAGTGACCAGCTCAGGTACGGGGGCTCCATCGAAGCCAGAGTAAAGTTGGCCTCTCAGAAGCTGGGCGTACTGTACAGGGCCCGCAGATACTTTAATAGTACACAACTGCTCACCCTGTACAAATCGCAAGTGCGCCCTACTGTCGAATTTGGCAGCCATCTCTGGTCTGGAGCCCCAAAATACCTGAAAAAAACCCTTGACTCTGTGCAGAAACGGGCGGTCCGTTTGATAGATTCCCCAATCTTAACAAACGGACTGCAATCTTTAGAGCACAGGCGTCAGGTAGGTATGCTGTCCTTGTTCTATCGGTATTACAATGGAAGATGCTCTGAGGAACTAGCGTCATTGATCCCTTCGGCACCGGTGCGTAGTCGGGATACACGCCAAACGCGCGCCCAACATTTGTACACAGTTGACACTTGTCACATGAGAACGGGTCGCTTCTACGATTCGTTCTTGAGTTCAACAGCTCGGCTGTGGAACGAACTGCCGGCCTCTGTGTTTCCTCCCTCCTACAACATGGGACTCTTCAAGACCCATGTTCACTCCTTCCTCTCCACAAAAAGACCCTCCACACAGCATCCCCAAAGATGACATAGGCCCTGAGGGAAATTATTTTCTTCAGGGCCTCCTGTGTGGAGTAAATATAAAAAAATAAAAAAAAAAAAAAAAAAAAACATGTATATTATAATGTGGATTCCAGAGAGGAGAATTGTACTCAAGTGGACTTCTTACATAGACAAAATATATCAATATTTACCTCATATTTTCAGTATCAAAAATAGCAAGATATTTAAATTTTTTAAGATGATTTAAAAAAAAACTAATTTGCATCACTACACAATAAGTACCTACACAAGTAAAAAGATTTATCAAAAAATTTTTTTTTTTCAAAAGTATTATATAGGTAATGGTATAAAAAAAAGTTTAACCAAAGCCATAGAATTTGCTTCGCTTTAATAATAGCGTAGAAACATAAAAAATAGTAATTTAGTATTAGTCGTCATATTCTTACAATTATTCCTACAGTGCGTCTTACCCAATACAGATCAAATAATACAACAGAAAATGTACAATATATACAAAGCGATGACAAAACAAAGAATAACAACAACAGCAGGACAGGACAAAACATTGTAATTAAAAGATAATATAAAATGTAGGAGGCAGTTTGTGCTCAGAAATGAGAATCTTCTGACTAGACATTTAAAAAAAGGTACAATAAAGAGGCAACCGAAATATAACAGTTACTGAAAGTTTGACAATATGGCTTATTATAAAATATTGAACTGAAGTAGAGATTTATGAATTGTAGTA
The DNA here is from genome assembly GCF_061612785.1 of Hesperophylax consimilis. Taxonomy (NCBI): domain Eukaryota; kingdom Metazoa; phylum Arthropoda; class Insecta; order Trichoptera; family Limnephilidae; genus Hesperophylax; species Hesperophylax consimilis. The sequence continues at coordinate 18,426,611 of NC_142840.1, read as the reverse complement.
TTTATTAAATAATTTTGTTTTTAAAGCCCGTTTAAATTCAATTAGTTAGAGCTGTGGGAAGTTTATTCAAAATGAGCTGGCCAGTTACACGAAAAAAGCGATCATAGTATTCGGCTCGATTTGACAGAGAGAGTTTGATTAGACGATTAGTAACGATCTAGATACGTTGACCTTATATGGGAGTTTCAGGTGATGTACATTTTTTAATGTTACTGGGCTACTCGTCCAGACGGGTACCATGTAATTCATTGAAGTACATTATCTCGAACACCAAATTTGGTTTCAAGCACATTTATTTAAAAAACAATGATCTATTGTATCAAATGTCATCACATTTAGTCAAAAATAATTAATAATCCACGGATCATTTACATGACGCCGTTAATGTACAAAATGTGCATCAAGGATTTGTCACAGTGAATGAAATTTTATAATTAAATTTACAATACAAAATAGAAATGGATGAATTCTTAAATGGTAATTTAATACAGATAACCTACCGAATTGAACTACCAATTCATCATTCAATAATGGAAAAAATTACGAGATGGTTAATTAATGGGTGTCAAATGATTGCATTATCATGGGTGTCAAATGTTTTATCTGGGTGAGAGTAACCAAAAAAAAACAATAATAAACAAGAACAAAGTTTATCTTTAATACGATAAGCGGCTATAAATAGCTATTCAAATTTTGATTATTTTAGAAGAGACGGGGATACCCGAAAAAGATATGGCATGATCAAGTGAATAAAATACTTAAACTAATCACTAAAATTACACAAATGCCATAGAAATAATGTTCAATGTCCTGGCAAGTTATAGAAAAATCACAAAGCATAAAATATCTTGGGGTAGTTATTGATGATAATCTTAGATGGGATCTATCAGGATCTACTTATCAAGGGTATCACGTAAAAACTCACAAAACTTATACATTTATTAAAAAGTCTAATTAATATGCTAAATAGAAAGGACGTGAAAAAAGTCTATTACGCTTTATGTCATTCTCGAATTAGATATGGAATTATAGGATGGTGTTCTGCTGTATCTAAGTATATACATAACCTGAATACAATTTAAAAAGGAATCATAAAGACTATATTATGTATCATTGTCACCCTACATGTTTACTACATTATACTGTAATGAATCAGCTGGATTTAGCTTAATAGGTACCATGTGGATACTCAATTCGTAGAAATATTAATCTAACCATTTTGTTCTCTCAATATATAATCTTTGTGTTATTTTTATTATTTTGTAACATTATTAAGCTCATCTCGGACAAAGAAACCACATTTATTTTGCAACAAAACTCTACAACAACCTTCTCCAGATATAAAGCGAATAGAAAATTTTAATGATTACAAATCAAGAATAAATATCTGGCTGAAAGAGATTAATGAAAAAACGATGAAAAAATATTAAGAACGACATAGAAAACAAATAAAATAAAAGTGAATAACTTTAGTCCGCCTCAGCACAGGTCACCCTAGTGAGGAGGACTAAGAAATACAATTTACTCTACATATATTCACTATCATATTTTATAAGTACAAAATAAAAAAAAACAATAAAACTTGAGTCGGGTCATGTCAAGAGTTAGAATAACAGAACGATGAGTATGAGACAGTGTATGAATGTGAATGAAGTAAGAAGTGTGTGCCAAGAGCGAGTTGTTTGGCGGTCTGTTCCCTGTGGGGAAATGGCATCATGGTTAGTTAGTTAGCACCTTGTTGTGGATCCTACCACTAAACAGCCAGACGAAGACGTGTTCTCACTAAATCACACCTCAATATGAAGCATAAATGGGGCCTAAAAGATTCTGAATTGTGTGAATGTGGACATTATTTAAACAAGAAAACACATCTTGAAGAATAATATCCCCTTCATCAGCTCTCCGGAGGCACATCTGTGCTGAAGAAAGTGCCTGAATAAACGCAGGATCCTACTTTGACCTCCACCCCAAACCGCAAGAAGAAGAAGAAGTTTCATAAATATAGACCTGATCAATAACATACCCACAAACATGAAAAAAAAAACTGTTGGATTAGAGAACGAATCCTGTTTGATAACAAAAAAATATTCAAAAGTCACCTGTCATTTAATGTTATAAACTCATTATTCGTTAGTCATGATTCGTAGTCCATCTATTTTTTTAATTGTTTTTTTAAGTATTATCCCGTTAAACTACAATTAATCACTTTGTCAATTTGGTGTAAATGTTCAATAATAATAATTATAATTATTTGATTGATAATTTGAGATTGCGACAGGAGTTTAATGAGTAGATGTTTTGAAAGACTGTTAAAATAAAACCATTGAATATAGGTGTAATTTAAACGGTTATTTTATTTATTTTTTATTTATTTAAAGAATTGTAGGTATTATTCCAACTTTATAATTTAAAAATTTCCAATAAAGTTCGCTAAACTAAAGGATAAGTTATTCTAAGAATCGAAATTGACAATGATAAATTAGATGAACATCGCGACATATCACTAACGACATTATCGGGAACAGAAATGTCAATTTGTCTTTAAATGCCACTATGACCCTTTCCAACACGCTGGAAACGTATTAATACCCAGAATAAAAATACAAAATCTATTTTATTCATATATCCAACCGTAGAAAAACAAAGTTCCGAGCCATCACATTAGAATAACGCTGCGTAACTTGATACATTCTAACATTATCCAACATGAAGAAAACAACGGGAAAACAACGCATTGAATATCAAATTGCATTTTAACTTAGAAGCTCGTGAAAAAGGCTTTGTTGCTCGGAATCATTAAGGTGCTTGCGGTATAAAGCTCTGGCTTTCCTTTGAATTGCCGCCACAAACCAGGAGTATCGTTTCCTGAAATGTCACAAAGCTAGTGCAGCGACTCGAGAGTTGTAGCAATGTATTATGCAGGGAACATCGCGCTCCTAACTCCTCGCGAGACAAAGCTAAGAACGATTGAAAATACATTTTCCATTCTACGAATGCGACGTAAGGCAGTATCGTTGTGCTTCTTTAAAGCCTTTATCTATGCATGGGAATTTCCTTACATGTTTATTTTTATATGCGTTGTATTGAGTTTCCAGTCCATTGAACGCTTAGTTATTAAAGTAACGATTGTTCCAAAAATATGTCCCTCTGCGTGCGAACTGTATCTAAATTTCTCTATTTCTCTGCAGGTACTATTAATTTATATAAGATATAAACAATGGCTAAAGCTGATAGACATGCACATATATTTTCCAATAATCTAATATTTAAAAAATATATATTAATTTCGCTGTACGGTTATTGCGCGATGGCCTTTGTCTCGTTTCCCCCACTTATTGTGACTAGCGGAAAAGGGATAGCAAGTTCATACGTTTACTGTGTTAAAATTTTCTAAAACAAAAGCGCATTCCTTGTCATTGTTTATTATGCATTTGAATTCAGTCCTGAAGATTAACACATTCAGGTAAATATGTAAATAACCTTCAGTATTTAAATAACACTGATATAAAAAAAAATTCGGCTTGCTATTTTCTATATAACCAACTTCAACACGCTTTGGCTTCTTATTCTGAATTGAGAAACAGTGTTCACATCTCAACCACCATAACGCGGATATGTGTCTTGCTTGGTGGTCTAAACATTCCCAATGACTGTTATAAACGAAACTGAATAAAGAAAACAAAATTAATTTCTTCAAATTTTGCAATTTCACTTTGTGGCACCATTTTATTAATAAAATAATTAAAACACTTCGTTTTTACCACGATAATCCTTATTTTTTTATATAAAGTCAACATGTTTCGAGAATATTATTAAAAATCAAACTAATTTTGTGAATAACCCTGTCATAAAGATATTTCCATTGTAATTTTTTGTCTTTGATCTTCTAAGCACCTCCCCTTTCCACCTCTCACCCCTCCCCCCAACCACCCCCCCACACTACTTCCTTTTCTACCCACACCTGTCTCTATATACTTGACAATTTAGTTTTTAGTACATTAATTGTCCTGATGAAGAGAACATCGTTCTCGAAACATGTTGACTTTATATAAAAAATAAAGATTATCGTGGTAAAAACAAAGTGTTTTAATTATTTTATTAACAAAATTAATTGTCTGAACAAACTACGCTGTATGTAAGTCATGCATATATATGAGTACTGTGATGAAGTCAGCGATGGTTGATGAACCAATAAAAAATTATTTTTTTTATTTTTTATGATAAACTAATGTTTATAAGACAAGGTTTTTTATGCATAGCACAAAGTATAAGAAAATTGTTATTGCTTCCGCGATGATCTATAAATATGTAGGTATATTATAATTACTCAATATAAAATATTGAAGAAATAATTAAGTACTAAAAACTCTTTGGTTCTACTACCTACTGCTACTTCACCTAGCTAAAGTTACTAAAGACAATTATTTTTTTACGTGAACAACTGCTCCCAACCGTCTAGAGTCTAGTCTTAAACTCTGGAACGTGCCGCAAATACACTAGGTACATATTATTTTATATCAGTAAATTGTTAAATAATACAAATCAATCAAATGAAATTGACTTGCTCACGCTGGCATTTGAGCCCGTGACCTCCGGCTTGCGAGTCGAGAGCCTTACCCCTCGACCGCGGAGGTCGTTTAAAATTTAATTTATGATTAAGTACGTAGGTAGGTATTAGTGTGCTCACACGGCATAGATTCTAGAAGCACCAAGGCACGTATTTGCTCAACAATTAATTAAGTTACTATATTGTAGCAGACTGGAACCTCAATAGAGTATATAGGGCGGTGGGGGTAGTGGGTGGAGGGTAGGTATTTATTAAGACGATTGCAGTGTATGAATGTAGTACACGGAGAGAAATGATCCTATTAAAAAAGTGAATGAATGCAAATTTCTTGATAAAATATTAGTCATTCAGGATATATCGAGAACACGAGTTTTTTTTCATAATAAATATCACGATGGATTATATCAGTATGTCAATATCAAATTAGTATTTGTTGGAACACGTGTTCCGCCGTCCACATATAACATTTGCTTTTAACTGATATTTGTAAGGAACTATCCCAATCCATTCGTTAAATGCCTGCAGTCCCGCTTTTAACAGGAAAACGAATAATTTGACAAGATTTTTAATAGATTAACAGTATTATATCAGTAAGTTTTAGTCGTGTATTATATCCGTTGAATTTCAGCTAAAAAATGAAAATAAAATTTGAAAAATATCTAAGACTACTAAAAGAGTCAACATATCTGTTATTATTTAAAATATTTTATTAATTACTAATACGATTTTTTATAATTATCTAGAATTTCCTCACCATACACAAGAGACTTGTGTCTTTATGGTGAGGAAAGGCTATTTTTTCTTTTACATTATAATGTTGTATGACATGTAAACATTGTGTATTTACTGTAAAGAGTTAGATTAACAGAAGTATGAGAGCATGTATTATTGTGAATGAGGTAAGGAGTGTGTGCCAAGACCGAGTTGTTTGGTTGTCCGTCCTCTCTGCCTACCCCTGCGAGGAAACGGCCTGAGGGTTAGTTAGCTACCTACCAGGTAACTATGGTCCTGAATTATATTAATATCTATCTGATAATGATAATATACATAGTATTATGTACATTTCATTATATATATATATACCTAACGCTCATTTGTGGTTCATTGAAGGTCTATAAATTAAATTTTTATTTCATACGAATAAATTAATTTCGAAAAACAAAGAACATTAGAAATGGTTGACGAAGCCAGTAAAACACGTGGACTGAAATATATATTTTTGTAGGATCAGCACTTGAACTGTTGCTAAATCCCAAATTGTGAATTAGTAATACAAGCAATACTACAAATTATGTATCTGTATATTCTCTTCGGATAGTCAGAAAAATGTTTAAAGTTTCCACTGAATGCAATAACGAACTGGAATAGGTACTTCGAGGCGCTGTTAAATTGCTATAGTTTTATTCTAGTATGCCAATATCATCCTATGCACATCATTTAATCATTTATCTTTACAAGGATTAACATCATCATGCATGCATCTCTAATAATACCGGTCAATTTAGGGGCTGTTGTATCGAACCGCCTTGGGCTATTGATCAGCGGCCACAATGGTTTCAAATACCTCGCCGTAGTGACCGGGTACACTGCACTTACCCGCCGTACTAACCTCATATTCACTGTTCCGGTACTACCGGTCCGTCGTGTTTTGCATTAGCGATCCCCGTGGCATACAAAGTGCCGCTTGCATCATACATCGCCTCAAAGTGCGGCCTATCTGAACTGCTTACCGCTTAGTGCTCGACTACGACTAACAACGTTGTCCCAGCTAAATACGCTGCGTCGAGAGAACGGATTACAACGGAGAATTCGGCAAGTTCAACTTGTGTATGGGTAATATTATAATCCAGTCATTTTAATCGAGTTTAGATCACAATGAAACCTCGTGCTAAACTTCTTAGTTCAACCCTGATATTGAACATATATAACGAACTTATTTAAACAGATATAAAAAAATTCAAACAACTGAAAAAAAAGGAAGATTTTTTGGAAGTCAACCATTCCATAGTTTTCGCTGATCTCAAAATTACTTATTATTTTTTACTTTCTGCTTTACTGTAGTGCCCTTCATGGCAGCAGGACGCGTCCTAACGCGTCCTACAACCGTTTTGTGTTTTTTTTAGTATTTTCAAGGGTAATGAGGCAACGTCCCTTTGAAATTATTTTTAAAATCAATCAATCAACATTTGAACTTAGATAAAAATAAACTTAATAATTATTATAACTTTATAATATGTGATTTGAGTGCAGTGTTTTAAAAGTGAATATTCGGAAATTTGCTCAAAAATATTGGACATTCGATTCGTTAAATGCACCCCAGATGTTTTCAACTTAATTCTTGGAAACTGGGGAAGTGTGGACCCTGGCAAGTTTTTTACTAAGCCCAGGGTAATTTATTATCCTGATTGTCGATTTTTATTGCAGGCAGAATGCACCACTTCAACAATTACCAGGAACAGGATTACGTGGAGATAAAAGATGGACTTACCAAACGTCACAGCGGTGCTGCCATGGTCTCTTATCTATGTGAGGTGTCAGCGCTTTATTATTAGCAGCAGATACATACCTGGACGCTGTTGTTGGACGCGGTGGACTCTCTTGCTGCAGCAGCTGGTCCAGTTCCTTCACCACATAGGATTCTTACTGCAGAGTCTCCATCTTCTATCTCCGTAGAACGTCACAGCGGTGCTGCCAAGGTCTGGTATCTGTGAGAGGATAGTGTATCAGCGCTTTATTAGCAGCAGACACATACCTGGACGGATGACGAACCTCGTGCTGGCACTGTTGGTGGACGCGGTGGACTCTTTCGCTGCAGCAGCTGGCCCAGTTTCTTTACCTAGGATTCTTGCTGCAGAGTCTCCATCTAATATCTTCGTGTCACCTGTTCCTATACTTCATTTTACTTAACTTAACTTCACTCTATTTTTGTAATATTTATATTCATTGTAATACCTGCATCAACTGTAAAGCGCTCCTGAGGTGATATCTCACAAAAACGGCGCTATACAAATTATCCAATAAATAAAAATAATTATAATTATAATTGGTATACAGGGCCAGCCCTATACGGGCGCAGTTGGAGCAGTCCGCTCTGGGCGCCGAATTGTCAAGGCGACAAGGCATTGATAATACCTAACATAAAACAGTCCCTCAGAGATTATTTGTCACAAAAACGGCGTTACACAAAAATACAAATCATCCGAATATTATTGATTACAGTGATCACCTATCTCCGGAGTCTACTGGTTTTGACAAGGGGCGTCAATATTTTACTCGCGCCAGGCACCGCGATGGCTGAGTACCGGTCCTGTTGGTATATAATATATTAAGTAGTTAAAATACAGAATCCTGAATTGCTTTCCATCATTGTTTTAAATGTTCCGACGGGGCCAACCTGGCACACTGCGCTTTTTGATAACCACTCGAGCGATTGGTGTCATACATATACCTATAAATTTACCAAATTATTTAATACTATTCCTCGCGTTCTGCGGCTTAAAGCCAATGAATCCACCTAGATTTCACCGCCTGCCTGTCCCATATCTTTAGTTTCTATAAATTTGGCACATTATGGCATGCGATCGTTTAAAACGTTTTTGCAACGCTCGTATATAGAAGAAAACAACACTAATGCGGCAAATAACTCAAAATTTGGACGGTGGATTTGGGTACAGCCATTTATTACTCGATCCATTTATTGGATAACCAACATCTCTTCCATAGATCTCCCCAGGTGGTTCGCTACGTTTTGTGATTTAGCAGGCGTCCCCGGGTTCATCGAGTGAGGTGTGTTCAGGATGCGCCTGTCCACCAACTTTGTGACGTGCCAGATCGGGAGATGCTGGTTTAGGAAGACCCTTTGACTTCTCAAACTGGTTTCTTGACTGGGAGGGATATTTACACGTCTGTCACTCCTGGACACTCTGATCGCTAGATTCCTACCCATACCTCAAACATTTTTCCTTTCCAGAACTTCCTCTCATTCCTTTCCTTAAAAAAGACCCCCACACAGCATCTCTAAAGATGACATAGACTCTGAGGGAGCATTTTACAGGGAATCCTGTGTGGGGTTAGTGTAAAAAAAATACCATCACGACAAATTACTACTCAGACATTTTTCATGATTGCTTGCTAAAGTTCAAAACTAATATATTATTTTGTTAGTGTGATATAAATTATTTTAAAACTGCTACACTTATATTATCAGTCAATTACAAATCGTGAGCGTGTAATTCTTGATTTTAAACTCATCCCAAACGAAATTACCAAGAGATTGTATGGACATGCGTAATAGGTAATTTCACTAGGTAAAATTTATTATCAATTGTCACACAATAAAAAAATTGACTGTGGATGTATAAATAAATATAAAATCGTAGTGCTTTGTTGCAAAACTAGGCGGCTAAATACATTTAGAAGTTGTACACATTTCATTCTATGATATCATTCTATGTTCCATTAGATAATTATATTAGGTAATGCAGAACGTTTCATATGACTCAAGTGCCACAACAACTGCTAGTTGGGGAAGAAGCCCATAACCGCCCCCCTTGCTCAGAAAGTAATAGTAGTAAGAAATATGAGCGCAATTGTTATTTGGTTTAATTGTGCCCCTACTTTATGCAAGTAGTATTCAGTGCCTTCCGAGCCCTTGGGTTTGATAAATTAAACTTCTGAAGGGCCCGCTGCTGGTACCGACTCAATGACAGCTCGTTCAGATTTTAATAAAGCGAGCTGAAGTGCTCATGTGTACACTGTACTCACAGTATCCAGCGGCATACGATGTAGTTACACAAATTAAGCTAACTATTATTCGGAAGAGTAAATGAAAACAAAGCTCGAGGGGTCTTCATGAATATTTGAAGGCCAAAAAACAATTAGAAAAATGTAGAGGTTTTCGTTATACTAAGAGAAAAATTTACGATAGTGGAAATACTTGCTGCTCAAAGTAGGTATAAGTATTGGAATTTACTAACTTTTTATTTTACTGAAAAATTGTTCGTTGATAACATAACAATGTACATGTATATGAAATTAGGATACATAACAATATTATGCAAAAATGACAAAAGTGTACGTAAAGAAGATAATGTCAAGTCAAAACCTGAACAAGGTTTCGAAAAGTTCACTAATTAAGTCTCATATAAGAAATAAATATAATTATTTGAGAAACGAAAATAAAACGCATCTTTCATTACTATGTGTGTTTATTATGCTATTTGCTGGTCAGTTAGGGTTTGTAATGGTGTGTAAGTATTTACCCATGGATCAAAGTAGGTACTTATCTGTACAGATTACGAGGTTGCTAGTGTGATTAAAAAAAAGGTTTGTTGTTTTTCGTTATTTTTCATTTTAGCACCTTAAGTGATACTTATCTAAAAGTGAATGTATGTGTAAGTCCTACATGCAAGATGCTCAAAATTTACAATTCGGTTCGGTTGTTTGTCAATACAAAATACAAATTGATTGGTTTTTCTCCCTATCTAATAGAAATTGAACTAATTTCTTATGAAAAACCTAATTATAGGCTCTTTTGGCATGATATAATGTTTTCGAAATTCACGAAAAGAACCGGTGAACCGAGTATAACTCATATTAATAAAAATGACAGACGATTCTTCAAATGGAATAAAGCACAAAAACGGTTGATTTTGAAGAATACCTAATGTAACACGTACCCCATTCTGAAAAATTAATATAATTATATTATATAATAATTATATTACACATTTTACCACCCTCGAGAGGAGTTGCTGAACAATATTGGTCTAGAGAGAACTTCGGTTAAATTGTTCCGGACTCCGGTCAATCACCACAACACCAACGTTAATAACCCTTCCAGCAAGAACAGGGTCACATATTGTTATTTGTTTGTGTTGTTATATTGGTTATGTTGTAAGTTGTTATGTTGTTCCGTGCGCGACGCGTCAAACAATGGCCCGACAAGAGTGCTGGCCGCAGCATCATAGTGCACATTGACAGGCTGTTGAAAACATATTTGTTTTTATCGTAGGGTAATCGAAAACACTTGACAAGCTGATTGTTTGGAGTTTGTATATTGTGTGGTAACCCGGGAAGTACTTGGTTTTAAATTATAGGAAATTAATAAAGACTCATTGATATTCTATTGACTATAAACTATATCATGTCGAAAATGTAGTGCAGCTTGGACGAAGTGCGTTATCCGTAGAGCATTGGTAATACAACTTGGGACACGGGTTTGGGTTTGGGTGCCGCCACCCCGGGAACCATTTATTGGATAACCAACTCCTCTGTTATAGGTCACTCCAAGTGGTTCGCTACGTTTGGTGACTTAGCAGGGGTGCCCGGGTACATGGGGTTAGGTTTATACGGGTCTTGGCGGCAGATGCGTCTGTCTACCAACTGCGTGGCGGACAGGATAGCGAGAGACTAGTTGAGGGAGATTTCGTGATCTCTCCAACAGGAGTCTATCGGAACATCTCCTTGCACCGCAGTGGGGGGATGAATTCATACGTCGGTCACTCCTGGACACATTGACCCCCAGATTCGTACATTTTCCCTCACAGAACTTCCCGTCCTGCCATAACTAAATATACCTTCCACACAGCATCCCTAAAGATGACATAGGTCCTAAGGGGAATTATTTTTCTCTAGACCTCCTGTGTGGAGCTAATGTAAAAAAAATACATTTGTATTTTGGTTGGAAGGTTGTGGGCTTATTTCTCGACGCAACGCAATACATATCTACTAATTCACTCTTCAATCAGTAAAAATATTATTTAGGGTATACCTACCTACATTTAGTTGTTTCAAATTTTAAAAGCATTAGCATGGCAGAACCAATGATATTTACATGTGGACTCGAGATCGGATTTGCTCATTATAATTCATTTAGGAATTATTATGTGGGGATCGTTTTTCTGATGAATTTAATGATATCTTGTTCTGAAATAAATTTGTAGCCACAAACGTAAATTATTTACCTAAACACTAGTACCTACCTACGAGTAGTATTTAGGAGTTTATTATCACCTTTTTACAGACCAAAATAAATAGACAATTCAATCGTTCTTTAGTTCCTCTTTTTGTCACCTGAAACCTTCGTATAACGCATTTTTGTGACAAATCACCTCAAGGATACTGTACATTAGTATCAAATAAAGACAATTTAATGGTAAGAGGGAAAGCTTGGATGGAGACAGGAATACACCATGCAAATTCTGTGAGAGGTTACCAAGCAGCGGATATTATATTAAAAACACTGGATATAACTAGTTTTTATATTTGCTTTATTACCCTCGACTTCCATTGATATAAAATTTATTAGAAGGCTGGTGACAAAAATAAAGCTGACATTTGTTTTAAAAGAACTGGAGATTTTTTTATGAAATTACCTCAAAATTGGTGCGTACAAAATAATCTGTTTTTAAATGTAGACAAATGCAAAACCTTGACTTTCTGCAGAAATAAAAATCCTGTTTTATTTGAATATTCCTTTAACAATAGAGCTTTACAAAGAGTCACGGAAATGAGAGATCTCGGAATTATTTTGGGTGAAAAACTAAGTTTCGCCAATCGTATCCACTAAATTGTAAACAAAGGCATGAAAACACTAGGCTTCGTATTAAGAACAACTAAAAACTTTAACTCCATACAAACCATTAAACTGTTACACATATCTCTATTTAAAATCATAACCGAATACAACTCAGTAGTTTGGTCTCCCTCTTACAAAATTCACATTAATAACACTGAGCGAATACAAAAAAAAATTCTACTTTTTATAAATTTTAAATTAAATATCCCACTAGAAGACTTACAATATCATTTCTTATTAAATACTCTAAAAATACACCCATTGGAGGACAGGCGTAAAATAAACGACTTAACTTTTTTATTCAAAATTCTAAACTCTAAATTCGACTGTTGCGAACTTCTGCAACTCATAAACATACGAATACCTACAATAACAACACGACAAAATACAATATTCCACTGCAACACAAATAAGTGCAATTACATTGCGAAATCCCAATGCAACGGTTTCACATTATGGGAAACCAATACTTGTGATGTAGATATAATATTTAATATTAATTTTAGAAATTTCGTGGATCACGTAAAAGATTTATTTCAAAACTATTCCTAAATGGAAGTTGTATTTTTTGTAAACCAGTCGAATCGCTGTATTTTTAAATTTATGTCGTTGTTATTTTTAATTAATTTTGTTTCTTGCATATATTATTTTTTAATGTAATTTTATTTTATTATTTCTTTCTCATGTTTCGTCTGTCATCAAAATTGTACCACCGACGTGTAAAAGCCCTCTGGGCGTTAAATAAGAAAAAATGTCACGGACCGTGGAGGTGAAAGGCTTCTGACTTTATATTTATGCTTAACTCTAAATTTTGTCGAGTCTGTGATCCTTCTTAATTCGTGTGGTAGTCCATTCTAGACTTTTGGTCCTAACACTCCGAAATCACGTTCACCGAACTTAATATCTGTTGTGCGCCTTGGTTCCTACAACCTTCCAATAACTGATGACGCTGCTGTTCTAACGGTTGACTGTCATGAATACGTGTGTACAACACAAACTATTGTAGGCATTGGGGCTTCCAGTGCAAATATACAAAATTCTTCTTTTCGATGGTTGTCTTTTGATCGCCTGGATCGTTTGTTAGTTCTTTACAAATAAAACTGTAAAGCGTTTATCGACATATTTAAAAATGTATGTAACATTCAAAATACGTATCTACCCAAAATTATGTAACTCGTTTACTTCCCGCAAAGGCTTATAGTAAATTAAATTTTGTAAAATCCATGACATGATAAAAGAGCCATGTAAATAATATAATGTATCAACTAGTCACGTAATATTCGAGCGAGATAACAATCTGGATCTATTCATGTATCCCGCAGGCAATATTCATTTAGAATACGGCAGGATTTTGTAAAATGAAAAGGATTATCCTTCTTCGAAAAGGACGACCTCGGCTAAGGATCAACAGTAATCCCTGTTATAAAAGGAAATGGGTAAAAAAATGATTCCAAATATTCATACCAAAGCCCGACTACGAAAACAAAAATTGAAAGAGATGAAATTAAAATTAATGTCTTTTGAAAAATCTGTGGCTATTTTTGGATGAACCAGGAACGTGAGGTTAATAACAATATTGTTATTGTGTTATATTGAAACAGTACGAATTATCTTATTTGACTGAGCGTTTTAACTCGACCGTTTGCATTTCATCTGTCTGTAAATTTGTTTGTGTGTTCCCGTTTTCAAAAATCTGCTGCATCGGATAGTATTAATACGCTTGCGTCTGGACGATGTTGGCCCTCTGATTTGTCAAATTAAAATTGTGTGATGAAATGTATCAGGTGCACCACCCCATCCTATTATGCCATAAGTGATTGCAGATTGCACCAGGGAGAAGTAGATAATTTTCAATTTTTCAGCGTTTAAAATTTCCTTGAGTCTATAAAATATGTAGGTAAGATATCTTAGTTTAGAAGTGGTTTGATTAATATGTGATTTCCAATTAAGATTAATATCTATTGATACTCCTAAATATTTTATATTTTTGACATTAGCGAGTTCGTTGCACAGGAAGCACATGTCTTGATTGCAAGTTGCATTATGGATTCTAATTTTAAGGTTGTCTTTTGGTTTGTTTTTTATGTTTTTGTAAAAAGGTCAGTAAAATGTTTTGCTGTAGTTTAAGACAAGTTTGTTGTATTTTAACCATTTTGAAACAAGTGAAATACATACAGTTGCTTTCGAAAAAGTTTCTGTCCAATTATAACCATCCACTATTATTACCGTGTCATCGGCGTAAGAAACAATTTTACCAGGGATTACAAAATTACATAAATAATTTATATAAATTAAGAATAAAATCGGGCCAAGCACAGTTCCCTGCGGAACTCCGTTTTTTATCTGTGTCTCTGAACTATAATTATTCCCAATTTTTGTTTTTTGTGTTCTGTCTTTAAGATAGTTTGATAGTAGTTTTAGTGTGTCTTTTTTGTAGCCCAGTCGAGTTGAAAAGACTCTCACCTGTGGAGTGGGGATTGCGTTCTCCGGCACTTTGTCTCCTGTATAGGGTGGTTATACGTGGCGCAAGTCTCGTATGCAGCCTCAGTATGGGAGCATAACTGGATAACGTATTAATCCACTCTACACTCAAGCGGAGCCATCGAGCTCCTTGCTGGCACGATGGAACTGCGGACTCGGACGCTCTGTCGGTTCTTGATGGCATGTTGCCCATTGACTTGGAAAATAGGGAGGTGCTGAACAATATAGAGTTAATAAGAAGAAGGCCATCTGGGTGTCACCTGTCCACCTGGGTGTTGATTGAACACCTGATGGGGCCGTAAACTCAATTGTTGAAAGAGATGAGCAAACTCACTCTTAGGGAGTGGAAAAAACGTTGGGATAGGTGGCGTACGGGTAGATGGATCTTCTTCTTCTTCCCGTCAGTTAAAGCCAGAATGAACGTGGATTTTATCACTTTGGATCATCACCTAACACAGATACTATCAAGTCATCGAGAGTTCAGGGAAAGACTGCACAGCCTGATCTGACCTGTCTTCCCATCAAAACTGCATGTGTGTTGCCATAACCAATCGGCCAAGCACACTCTGTGGCAAATTTTAATGAACGTAAGAGATGAAACGCTGAAAGGTCTGAAAGTAAACACGAGACCAGCTGGGAAAAGCTCATATTGTTTCAGAAATAATACAAGACTAGCCAAGAAGAACCAAAAATAGAGAAGGATATTTAAGAAAAGCCGAGAAAAGGTAAGAAGAAGGAAGACACGATGAAAGAAAAAAAAACCCTTAATAATTTTCTTTATTCTGCCCATTCTAAATTCTAATATCGGATTATTAGGTTCCATGTATACCGGTTGATTAAACTCCAAACTCCTTCCAATCCTCCGAGCACGTGTTCCAAGTCAAACAAAAGAGTGCCCCCTGGTGTACCGGTCTCACCGGGACAGGAGTGCACCTGGCTGGGGTGGCACAATCGTATCGGATCGTATCGTATGTTAACTCATGTTTATATACGTAGGTAGGTGCAAAGCCTAAAATTTTAGCGTGTAGCAACGGAAGTCTTCAGCACATTGGTATGTCAAATTGCGGACAGTGAATTGCATACGACAATAAAACTGTTACTAATTAAAAAAGAAGACTTATTTAAAAAAATGTATTAAAAAGCAATATGGCAGGTAGCTAGGTATTTTTTGTCAAAAATACTTTCAACTTATTAGCAGGCCGCTGAAAGTAGAATTGAACAGTGGAACGGAGTCATTACTTAGCCGCGCAGATTTATTTTCACGGTATCTATTATGGGAATCCCAGGTGAATCGCAACTTTGAGGAAACGCGTCCATTAGCAAAATAATTGAAGTAGCAACTTTGAAGAAATACGTCCGTTAGCGAAATTGAAGTCTGTTTTTGTCCCGAATTTCCTTATTTCCCCGCGCTGTTTACTTGAAGGATGGGTCCCGCGGCGATTGTTCGGGGAAACAAAGCTTAGCAGCCGAGATTTCACGGAAAGTGAGAGGAAAAATGATGGATGAGGCGCCGCGGCATAAATAATTCATGTGTTCGCCTTTCAAACTCCAATCCTGACGAGGACGCTGCTGTACTTGCTACGTGCAACGCCGGTGGTGGGCGTGATTTGCTACAGCCCAGGTAGCAACCTGCTACCCGCTACCCACTACCTACTACCTGCTACATGCTACCGTAACGTCTTAATACCAAATATACTTATTCACTCGATATCCTATCCTGAGCAAATCACTTTACACAACTTTTATACATGTAATTTCTATGGCAGTTAAACTATTTTCGAAGTAGGTGAGGTGATTTAATAATAATAATTATACCTTCACACGAAATCGCTTAATTTTTATACATGTAGTGATTGAAAGAAATTCTTGTATATCAATCAGAGAATCTGCTTATATGATGCAGTAAAAATACTTGAACCTTGAGCTTTGGCGTCATGAAATTTTCACTGTATTTTTTCTTAGTAAATTATAGATCAATGCCCATATTTTCAACTACTAACATGATTACAAATCATGAGCTGTGGTTCCAAGAAAAATCCTCTAGTTATGGGAAATAGGATAAAAATGGTTAATTTAAAATAAAATATTTCGTAGATAACAGACAGCTTTTAGATAACAAGTTTTCAAAACATTTTGGTAAAGAACAAGGTTTTTAGAGAAAATTTCGGTTTGATCCAATTTATTTGGAGTAGGAAAGGTAGAAATGGATTTTATGAACTTCGGATTGATCCGTGCGCTGCATAAATCCACAAATATTTAATGAATATATATTTTGTAAATTTTTTATAAAAAATGAATAAACAGGTTAATTTTTTACCATGTATTTTAACATGATCAAAATCTTGTGGTATTGTGAATGTAATGAAAGATTTGAAGTAAAAGCCCTTCCATGGGCTACATTATTTGATATAAAAATATTTGTAGCACTGCTAACTAACATGTCTTCTAGTCTGGGCTGATAATAATAAAAAAATATACATTATAACCAGTAGTAAATTTATATTAAAAAAAAAAAACAAACAAACTAAAAGGTGTATGTATAAATCATACGTATAAAACTTAATGTGCTGCATAATACTACTAAGACATGTTACATAGTTGAAAACTTTATATCAAATTTCGAACATTTTAATTTCCCTTTCTCACGATCTTTTAGAAATAAAAGCTCTTTCAAGGAACCTAAACCTTCGCAATGTTTTATATTAAGCTATCACATAAATAATCCAGGTCTTAATAGTTAAACAATTTTTTTCTCATAAGTAAGTACCTAATTGTTTGAGTATTTTTTCGATGATCTACAAAATAAGAACCAGACTTTTTAGATATAGCTGGAATACGAGGGCACACAAAAGCACATAGTCTTCCTTAGAGAGCAATATTTTCGAATACATGTCCCAAGTAAACTGAGATTGAGGATCATTCATGTTCCGCATGAGAATTCGATGCCAGAAGAGCCAAGTAATTTCTAACTAAGTACCTACTTAATACCTTTTTCATGCCTACCATTTGGAAGATATATCTTTAATAAGACTTTCTACTTAGGTATATTCAAATATTTATGTTTTTGGAAAATAGTTTCCTACTTTATTGGAAGAAAGATTCAAAATTATCAAGCTGAACAAAGATTTTTTAAATCGATCCTTTTAATTTTGTGTGAATATATTTCTATTATGGAAGCAAATAAGCTTTTTTAAATTTTATTATTATTATTTTTAAAGTTTTTCCTTTTAATTATTCAATCAGATTATTATTCAATTTTTTTTAAATTTATTTATAAACAAGCTTTGCGGTGTATTTTTATTATTTATTTTTTTATTCTTATGCGGAACCGCACAAGAGTCCCAACTGATCCCAAACGTCTTGATCCAGTGAGACTATGGCACCCCCTAAATGGGGTATGTTGTGAGGCTGAAGGTAGTGGAGAGAGGAAGGAGATGTGAAAGAGTAAAATGGTGAAGTACCTGACTATTCAGATCTTGTCACCAAATACAGCAAAAGCCACGTCAAGTAACGTTTCAATTCTGAATGGTGGATTTACACCAGAGCGATACTGAGGGCAACTTGCACCCTGGAACATGCTGAAAATATACTCTATATTATTTTAAATGAGTAAATTGTAAAATAACACAAATTAATCAAATAAAATTTACTTGCACACGCCGAGATTTGAACCCACGACCTCCAGTTTGCTAGTCGAGAGCCTTACCCCTCGACCACGGACGCCGTCAAATTAATAATAGCGTCAAATTTTTATATATACACAGCAGAATATGTTCATAAATATTATTTTCTTTTTGTAAATTGAATAATAATATTATATATGATATGATAATAATATTGAATTATTGTCTTCTTTTCTTAGAGAGATAATATATAAAATTATATTTAAAAGAATAAACAATAGAAAGCGTTAATAAAAGTGGAGTTCTACAAATTAAACTCGATAACAATACCTAAATAAAGTAAATATCTCGATATAGGTAATTATAGCTTTGAAAACAAATATATACAAGTATGTAGTTTGTTTGTTTCCAGTAATCCAGTGATGTATCCCAAGTGTTACCTATGTTCCAGTATAACAATTGAAAAAAGCTAGCAATTTGGCGTTTTGACTTTTTGATTTGACTTCCTAATGACAAATAAATATATAAAATAATAAGAAATTAATGAGAATAAATAAATATGATTTATTATGAACAATAAAAAATATTTCTGAGAATCCTACATAAATAATTCAACGCAAAAATGCTGACTTACTAGCACATATGCAAAAATATATGCATCAATGCTCATGCAAGTAGGTATGTGATCTGATTTAAGTACATTGTCTAAGAGCACCAAAGTTAACGTCAGAAGAAAGGACATAAATCCAGTTAAATGACCCGAAAAACCTCAAAGGTTACTTGGCAGCTCAAGAACACGGCTTCGTTTGGACCGGGGATTTATGTATTTTCCACAACAAAAGGAGGAAAGCGAACGTTATGACAAGGAATATTGCTTGTTAGCGGCGAAGAACGAAATAAAACACAAGCTGCATATTACGGGGCGGGTATAAATTTACCTGGAAGATGAAAGCGAAGCTTTTCGGACTTATTACGTCTAAGGGTAACTACGCTTCTTATAAGACTATTCTGTAGTTACGCGAAGAGTACTGCCATGGTAAGTAAAAACACAATGTCTTCCTTGAGAATTTCAAGGAAAACATATTGTTTTTACTTATCACGACAGGGTAGAATTTCAAAAAGCATGTTCCTAATTTTCTAGGAAGATTTTTTCAATTTATATAATATGTGTTTCAGGCTAATAATTATTGCTTAAAAATAATAAGATATTTAAATACCTTCATCTAAATTATAAACCATAAATGTTTTAAATAACATTTAAATAAAAATTCAAATTAGGAATTATTCAGTTTATCTAAAGAAGAAAGAACAAATTAAGGTTCTTACGATTCTAGGAACCAATACCATACGAACTCTGGCGGGATAAAAAAGAACTATAAAAAATGGCAACCATCTTGATCCGGAACCGAAATGTAGACAAAAATATTTACATACATTAGAATAACTTTTAACGTTTTAAAAATCACCCTTTAATTCGACGTCATAAGCTTAAAATCAAATGAAGATCTAACAGAAAATCATTTCATGGCTATGTGTATTTTTAGTGCAAATCCTAATGGATAAAAACGAGAATTCTAAATTGTCTCACTTTTTATCCTGACGAATAAACCACTGGTTTCTAAACATGTCGATTATCTTGATTAAATAGTGGTGTACACAAATTTATTTATTTTCATTAATTAATTATTTTTTATTCTTGGAAAGACAAACATTCCCGTGTTACGAATAAACTTACATTTTTTAAATCTTAAAATGTTAATGTGTAGTGATGGAAGACTTAGCCAGCCGAGGAATTGAACACACGACGCCTGGGTGGGACCCAAACGCAATGTCAACTCAGCCACTGACCAATCAAACAATGTATATCTACTGTTTATATTCACTATTGCAAAACAGCAGCATTATGTAGCTCAAATTTCGCATGACTTTCCCAGATTTTATGTCAATTGTGCCCAATGGATAGCAATGTTTCACATAGCCGACAATCTCACACGGTAGTGCCATTAAAATATGTATCCGTCACTAACGGGATAGGAAATTATTCAATAATTCCCAACTATTTTTTCTGACCCAACGACCCATTCATGTATTCAGAAATTGTGTTGACAAAATTATTTGCTGAGAAAATCGACCTCGTTGTAACAGTCAACAATTATATGGAGATAAGAGTGAACTAAAATATCATTTTGCAATTGCTCATTATAGCCGTGAACTCGATATGGCCGTAATCGTTTTAACCAAGTTTGACTGAATTGTTACTGCAGATACGCCATTCTTGGCAAAATATTTTTGTGGACATAAACATTCATTAATTCAGTTTTGCTACTCAACACCTGAACGGTAGTCTGGTGTTATTACATTTGGTTAGCTACTCTTGTATGAAATTTCTAGATCAACACTTATATTTGCCAATCCAAATCTCAGACAAAGCCGGGTGGTTACACGTTACACTAGTTACTCAAAATAATAATAGAAAGATGACAAACGTTAATTTGGTAGGCTTATATTAATTCGTTCCGGGAGGTATGTTCCCCATTATACCTGGATTTGCCGGAATGCCCGAGTCTCTGCCATGACCGACTGAAGGTGTGTTCCATTAAATTTTTAATACACGTTGTGCCCGGCTGACCCAGATGAAATTTTTACAAGGAATTTCCAATAACCCGAAAATTTTCACGAACATTTTTCTGTACATTTTTGGCCAAGGATCGAAACTCGCCAGTGTCCGATGGGCAATAATTTCTACGGACATTTTACAGGCTTTTGTTGAACTTTAGCGATGCTGTCGGTTTACAATGGAATAGAAATACCCAATAATGGGGTTCAATGATAACTGCTTCATGGATACATTATTTTTAACTGACTCCGCTTTTTACTACTAAGTTAATAAATTGTTTAACTAAAACCACAGATTCCCCTAAATTATTGAAATATTTCTGCATAGTCTACATCAGCAAGTAAATTTCAGCTCTGAAGAATTATTCAGGTATTCTTTAACTGTTTAAATAATGATTTTAACGTACTATTTGTTATATGAAATATAAACTGCACGTATTTTTAATGATTGTGTGACAGAACATAGTACCGGAACCAATAGGACTATGGCATCACCGTTAAGATAATTTTGTGAGCATTAAAGGAAGAGTCAGAGAAGATGAGGATTGGGTAGTGCCTGGCAAGAATAACTAAAAAACACAACTTCGATTCCAAATGACGGTCTTTCAGCAGGGCGATGATAACAGTATTTGATACTGATAAAATGTGGAACGAGGAGCTTTATTACCAAACATACTAATTTATTCCCCGTGGAATCTGGTTCAATGAACTCCAATTTTTTTAGAATTTAAGTGTCATTTTCTAAATTGGAACTGTTGGTTGCGATGAAGTAGGTACCTTCCTAAATTCAGAAAATTATTTCATTTTATTTATTAATTAATATTTCCATATCCGAATATTCTTTTTTGTTTGAATTGTTGAAAGATTTCGTGATTTTTAAAGGTATTCTTTGGAATTGTAAATTTATGATCGTCTCTAATTTTTTCACAAAAAATTAAGCATATTATAAATAAAATTGAATATTTTCGGATGGCCTGCGGAAAACATTTAATAGAGTATTAAATAAATAAATTCTTTCAACTTCACAAATCCAACAATTATAATATCAGGGTCTCACTCTCACTATCAACCGTCAGGGTCTCCGGTATGAAGTAAATTTATTAAAACATATATGAGAAAATAAAGTTATTTTACAACTGGCCAAGACAGGATTAGAATCCGCGATGTTTGGATGGTCTAGGAAACTACCGATAAACACGGAGGTCTTCAATTATAAGGTCCTTGCCATGTTATTATTGAACTAAAACTACATTTTTTGATCTGCTTTACTTCAACACATAGCAGATGACGGGCAGCAAATATTGACTTGGAATCCTTATTTGGCATCCTCTCTGACGAACGAACGACTAGCCTTAAAAAAACACGCCAGCCAGACCCACAGATAGCTTTGACGATGCCTTAAAAAACAAAGAAAAAAACCATATCAGCCATTTTCAAAAGTGCCACAAAAATATCATAAACATTATCGGTTATCTTTAAAAATGAAGTCCCTCTTTTTCTTCGTTGCCTTCAAAAAGTTCCCGCCTGTTTTCCGTAGTGAGGTATCAAACCCAGTGATGAATATTCATGCAGCGCTCCTCGGCCCCAGTGGACAATTGAATCAGTTAACCTACTAATTAGCCACCATGAATTATGTATTCGTCACAACATTGACAATATTTCAACTAACCTCTGTAAAAGGCGTGAGGCTATTTTTGGAGAGTAATTTCATTTGAAAATCGAGTAAACGCAGGATCAATGTGTCCGGGACCATTATTTTATGAAAGAGCTTTGGCCATGATTTTTAAAACTCGTTTTAAATAAATTTGTTTTGGTAATGTGCACCTAAAATAATGTTTCCCATATTTAGATGATCGTTATATTTATGGTACGTTATTTAATACTTTTTTTAATGAGAAACTAATGTTTATAAGACAAGGTTTTTTATGCATAGCACAAAAGTCGCTTGAAATATCCATTAAAATTGAAAATATCTCCCGAATTTACAGGTTGTTTACAGATGAAAAAAATAAAATAAGCAGTAATTGTTGATTGAAGTTCTAGTACATATTGAATTATTTGGCGTATTGGAAATAAGCTGACGTAGCTCAGTGGTATTAGAGCACCTGACCGGATATCATAAGACACGGGTTCAATTCCCGTCGGCGGCATTTATTTTTACTCGGGAGATATTTTCAATTTGTATGGATATTTCAAGCGACAAATTATTTTTGTTATTTGTTTTTGGGGTGTTATGCCGTGTTGCGCTAACTCCTTCTTTAGCCAACGTTTCGGACAGCATTGCAGCATTACAGCAATGCATTGTGTTAACACATCTGCCCTGATGATGGACACTGTAATGCTGTCCGAAACGTTGGATAAAGAAAGAGTTAGCGCAACACGGCATAACACCCCAAAAACAAATAACAAAAATACTTTTGGCCGTGAAAATCTTAAATCATATTCGACTAATTATTGCTTATAATAATTTGTTATGTTAGTTACGTTATAGTTACTGTACGATATTCGTTCATGTTTCATCATGGTTTTTTTGTAATAAAATCGGTCTTGCGGTCCAAAGTGAACGGTCCCTTTCTCTACTGGCTAAGCATTGAACAGGCATATTTCCGCTTTTACTTATGATGGTTGTCGGAGGTTTTCAAGTACTATAGGGTTATTCGTAGCATGGGATGTTTACATTTAAAAAAACGTTGTTGCTTCATTTTTAATTTTGACGGCCTCCGTGGTAAGGCTCTCGACTAGCAATCCAGAGGTCACAGGTTCAAATCTCAGCGTATGAAATTAAATTTTATTTTCAATGTAAGCACTTAATTTTTTTTGACTAGTTTATTTTAATTACACTCGACCGGTAACTAACTTATAAGATATGCAATACTGATTAATAATTTTAAATTATAGAAAGTACATTTGCGGCAAGTTCTAGAGTGGAAGATACTCTCAGTATCACCCTGGTATAAGACCACCATTCGGAATTGAAACGTTCATTTAATGACTCTAGCCGTGTTTGGTGACCAGATCTGAATAGCCAGGTACTTCCCCATCTTCCTCTCCCCCATCTCCTTCCCTTCCCTACTACCTTCACCATCACAACGTACCCCAATTTGGGATGCTGTAATCTCATAGGCTATGGACTGTTGAGATTTAAAAAAATTGTTTCTGATCATGATGGAAATAGCTTTATGATCTCAAAATAGTAGCTCTGTTCTAGATTTTTCAGATAAATTCTAATAGATTGACTTTCAAATTTTGTGACATTCCAACATCCGCGCCTGACACTGTTTTTGAAATTGGTGATGTCTTTTATGAGATAGCGTTAATTTTTTTTGATTAAAATACACAGTTTGCAAGATTATTGATTTTAAATATTAAGACAAATTATTTGTTGGTGCCCGTACATACACAATATGAATATGAAAAAAAGATTTGTCAGTAAAAAAACGCAATTCTTTCAAGAAAGGCATAAAAATACGATATTGATTTTTTTTCCTTTATTTTCCCCCAATTTTTACAATAATTATATACAATATTAAATAAATCAATACGAATAATAAGAACCCACCAAGGCGCAGCCTGTGCGTGGGTAATAAGTTATTATATTACTGTACCTAGACATGAACAAGGGCATATAAAAAAAAAAAAGATTACATTTTGTCTAAGCGGTTTGAATAAAAAGTGTTTACAATAGTGTATAGTGAAGTTATAAGTGTTTAGTATAATATATGGTGATTATTTTCTGAGAAACATAAATTGATGCAAATAAAATAAAAAAAGTTTCAACTGGTTATTGAAAAGCTATAATTTTAACCCTTTAAATATTGAGGAAGTTTAGAAATCACTTGAATATTTTTCGGTAAAAGATAGAAAGTACGAGGTCGAATGAAAATGCAGTGTGTTTGAATTTGTTTTGTGTTTGTTTGGGGAGTATAAAATACATTATTATTTCTAATGTTCATTCTGTTTACATTTATTTCGAATTTATTATTTTTTTTAAAGATATATTTCATAGTTTGCAAAATAAATAGTTTACGGAGACAGAATAGTTTAGATTATTTGTATAACTCATCTGTTGAAAATGTTCTTTTCCGATTAAACATAACTTTGATGATATAATTTTGAGTTATTTGTAAAGGTTTTATATGTGCATGAAGCGCACAGCCACATCCTATTATTCCGTACATGAGTGAAGATTGCACCAAATAAAAATGAATAATTTTCTCGTTTTCAACATTTGAGTACTTCTTTTAGTATGTAAAATGTGTATATAAGATATCTTAATTTACAGACGGTATTATTAATTTGTGACTACCAATTTAATTTTGTATCAATAATAATACCCAAATATTTCATCTTTTCAACTTTTCCGAGTTCAAAGCAATATGAGCATATTTCTTGATTACAGTTAGCATTATGTATTCTAATTTTAAGGTTATTGGGGGGTTTATTTTATTTTTTTTTATAAAAGGTTAGGTAAAATGTTTATTATAGTTTAAGAAGAGTCTATTACTTTTTTGATGATGATTGGATCATCGATACTGTATATTGTATTTGTATGCCTTTCTCGAAAGAATTGAGTTTACGGGCGCAAAATAATAATTTGTATGAATATTGTAAAACATTAAACAAAAACTAGCAGTTAAAAACCCGCTCCGCGGGTTTTTACTGCTAGGCCCTGCGGGCGGCACTTCTTCCACGGCACTGATATTAACTGTTATGGTACCAAATATAATTTGCTCATAGGAGACTTGCAGTGCTTAAATATGTGTTACAACCGTCAATGTCTATAAGTTGAATCAATATCGTATAGTTTGTCACAACAATTAAAGATAGTTATAACAAAGTTGACTGAAATAATAGATTATTACATATTGATTAATTGTACCCGTGTTTATGGATAGAAGGAGGGTAATTGTCGATGAAATTAACAGTCGGTTTAATTAAAAGGTGTAAATTTTACTCCAACTGGTGGTAATTCTTTACCTAAAACTGTTACTGTATCTAATAAAGTTTAAAGTTAGAATATATATACACCTTCATCAGGAGAGTAAAAATCTCTATATAAAGGTAGATTATTACAATATAGCGCCCCTGAGGTGATATCTCACAAAAGCGGCGCTATGAAAATTGTCCAATTAATAAATAAATATAATGTTTACATTTTATTATGTACGTATGCATTGATATACAATGGAAATAGATAAAATAATGTTATCCTATTAAACTTTATTTTATTAAAAAACAAACAACTTTTAATATCACTTTATTATATACAACCAATACATGTTTCATGAACGAAGTATACACCGAAGTCAAAAATTAAATATAGATTAAAATTGGAAAAAAGAAGTGGAAGGAGGGGGGAGGGGTAAGAGTAGGCTGGGTTTATAAGAATTAGGAATTACAATATGAAAGACCAGTTAAGTGGGAAAATATTTAAAAGAGAGTTTATAAAAAAAATTCTTGTTAATTATATCTACTTTTATAAACATGTTCTCTTATTTCTAAAATTTCGAAATTATTTATTTGTGATGCTTTATATCCTGTGTGAAGTATTTTAAGACCTGAAAAAAAAATTGCATAAAACCATAAAACAATATATTCATAAGACAAATAACATTATATAAGTGTAAGTGTATATATTTGTGTATACATGTATGCATGTAGGTGCATACATGTACATTATTCTTTACTTATAGTTTTGTGTTCATCAATGTTGTGTTTGTCTGTAATTAGTGATAGTATCAACCAAGTTTAATTAGTGTAATTGAATTTCGAGAGCTTTGATATGAATCACTGTTGACAAAACTAAGAAAAAAAAAAACATTTAATAACGGTTATTCTAATAAATTGAAAGTTGAAATACTAAATAAAAAAAATATATTCTCTTCAAACGGTATTCTTACCCTATTTCTTAAGATATAAATAAACAATCAGGATTAAAGCATCGCAAATAAATAATTTTTAAATTTTAGAAATTATAAAACATGTCAATAGAAAATCAGATATAATTAATAAGCAAAAAAAATTATAAATAATAATGAAAAATGCCATTGCAAAGTTTAAATAAACTTCCAGAAGAAATCTTCTTATGAAACGCTTAATGGTCAAGTAATTTTGCATATTTAAATATTCGCGCCAGTTATTTGGTTAGTTTTTACACCGCCAGAGGTGCGCTCTGTGTCGGCCAGCTATTGCCGGCCATATTGAATGAACGCGTGCTTTTTTCGTCAAACTCATTGATCACAAAATCATTGTGGATAATTTTCACTGTAATTTAATTAATCCAATGGATTATAAACTTTCTAAAACATATTTTCTTCGATATTATCCAAAAATTATATGAGGAGAAACGATATTTTTGAAGAAATATCGTATTACA
The DNA here is from genome assembly GCF_061612785.1 of Hesperophylax consimilis. Classification (NCBI taxonomy): domain Eukaryota; kingdom Metazoa; phylum Arthropoda; class Insecta; order Trichoptera; family Limnephilidae; genus Hesperophylax; species Hesperophylax consimilis. The sequence goes on along the minus strand of NC_142840.1, from coordinate 18,399,369 downwards.
TGTGGCGATTCTTTTTCAGTATCAAATCGTGTCTTAATTTTTAATGTCTTATTTTTTTTGTATCCAGTCGCCTGCAAACCGAAATGAACCTTACGGTTGCTTAAAATTGAGGGGCAGATTGGTATTTTTTGCTTGCAGACCCCCAATGCAGAATTTATCCGAATCACATAATATGAATTTGACCAATCAGAGGGCCTACATCGTCCAGACGCTGGGACAATAATACTATCAGATTAATTAATGCCATCCATTATCACGTAAAATTTAACGAGCGTCACGTTTCGCCTTAGTAATACACTGCATTCAACCAATACACGATTCTTCAATTTACAAAGTTTCGATAAATATAATTAGATTACAGTTTGAAAGCACGGAACTAAGAATTATGAGATTTATTTCTCCATGGCCGCCTTATTCCCAAAGTTGATCCCCGCTGCAGTCATTATGAAATTAATCAAACTACAACAATAATGTAACTCGGAGCCAACCGTCTCCGCTGGAAATATCTGTAGGGATGTTAGTTGCTCGTAACTCGGTTAACAATAGCACCTCCAAGAGGCCCGGACTGGGCTGACACGTAACGGAATTTCGTCCTAGACCTATCTACATTGTATTATATTCATTTGTTTTAATGTTACTTGATGATGGATAAACCAATTGTTAGAAACGCCACGAAGTATTATAAATGTAGGATATGTGAAGCTGAAGTATTCATAAAAAAAATATTTGCATCATGATTATTGCCTTTCAAAAGATGACATCTGCCAAACATTTGAACAAAAAAATACACATTTAAAATATAGAATTATTCAATAATATAATAATTATTGTAATTCTCTTAATCGTTCCCACAATCAGTTCCAATTTTGAAAATCAAGCCAATCCCAGTTTTAGAGGTCGTTGAAACGGTCGTTATATTTTTTGATTATCTTAACAACATACCACGTCAGCTCAAAGACAATTTTTCTTCCTAGCTCCTAAAATCTTTAACCTTATCCATAAAAACCTAAAAACCGCTCCTTTAACCCCATTCCTTTAAAAAAACAAATTACCAAATGGCTCCTTACACGCGGAATACATTACAACTACAATATCCATTTATTATACTCTCTATCAACATATATTTGGTTTATGGTATGTTTGGTTCATTCCATCTCCTAAAAGGGGGAACATTCAAAAGCGAAGAGAAATATTTGTGTGGTCCATCCGCCTCTGGCAGTTTCTCCAGCTCCAAACATCTGCGCTCAAGTTCCACAAGACTCCGCCACAAACTGCTCCGTGTTTATCCATACATGAGACTTAAATTAGACGGGTTGAGGGAGAGGGAAGTTATGCGGTTATTGTCGGGACTGTTAACATTTAGATAAATCTGTTTTTGTTAATTACCAAACTCACTGAATATTAGGAATATTCACTTATAAATCTGACATCATTATTATTTTTATAAAGCGGAGATAGTTCTCGTAAGCACTCAGGCCATGGGCCAATTGCGCTATCACCCCTTTTACCTTATTACCTTAACAGTAACCAGGTCTTTTGATAAAGTTCACCAGGGTTGCCATTGGATATGTGGCTATGTCTCCTGGTATATTAATATTTAATCAGTTTTTATTATTTTATTTGTTCATTGGATTTGGTGTTGATTTTTGGTAGTTGGTTTTCTTGTAGTTAATTCTAGGTTGATTGATTAAAAGCTTCAACATTATATTTGACTATTTTAATATGAAAAATAAGAAGATATTGTGACAAACTTGAATGAAACTTTGAGCTACATGATGTAATCCAACTTCTGGTTAATGAGAAACTGTAACGGACGTAATTGGATTTTTATTACGAAGATAGACTCAGACCATGATGTACTGACTTGATGTCAGAAAAGATAAGTCAATAATATGCTTTGTGTCTTGCTTAATTATGCCCGCGTCGGATAAAAATAGAGAAATATTCATGAAAGTTCAACACAGACTTTTCCACAGCACAATAATAAAATTACGAAAGAAACTATCAAATATCTTGTGTAAACAAATCCAAACCACTGGCATCAAAAAGTTGTTAAAACTTCACATAAATCCGGGTACAATCAAATTTCCAGGAGAAAACTATTAAGTTACTCGAGACAAAAGAAAGTCTCGAGATAAAACTAATGAAAAGGCAAAGATGAACTATTTATTCCCGGAAAACGGAAAAGTTTTAACAAGTTTCCCAACCACAAGACGGTGGAAATAAAACTTCGCTCGCTTACTGCTGTATGGAAAACACGAAATAACGAGACCAAAGTTCTCGAAACTGCCTTGCACTTTTTTATGGAAGCGCAATGATGTTACGGTTACCATAATTCTACCTTAGTATATTCCCAACAATACACGATTCCATCTTTAATAAATAAAAATATTCCTGACATGTATTTCCGAATACTTTTTAATTTTTTATATATGTGTAATTGACTGATGGATAGTCCTATGGTATTTTGCTTAATAAACTTCGGATAAATTTTGAAAAATACTCAATCAACAACATTTTTTCTAGCTCGGAATGAAAAACTTCAATGATGTCGTTGAACTTCCTTTGAGAGCAGAAAATTAATGAGAAGAGAGTTGAGCAAAGTTAACTGCTAATAAAACAAACCTGGCAAGACCGATCAATATCGCGTTTGGGTCCCGCCCAGGCGTCGCGTGTTCAATTCTTCGGCAGGCTAAGTCTTCTATCCCAACTCTCAACAAAAGGAACATTTTTCGCTTACTGTGGTGGTAGTAGGAGATTTTCAAATATTTTCAGGTTATTCGTAACCCGGGAACGTTTGTCTTTCTGTTAAACAAAAAAAATGAATTAAATGCAATGTGTGTGCAATGCATAAAAAGGTATGAAAAAATCATAAAATTCTATAGAAACTATTTTGCATACGTGAATAAATATTTATTTTTGATTGCAAAATCAATTTGTGACATCGTTTTTATATAAATTAAAGTTTGCGTTCACCACTATTTATTCAAAAAAGGATCGACATATTTCAAAATCAATGATTTCTTTGTCAGGATAAAATAATAATAATAGATAAAATTTTTGCATGTTTTTTTTAATATCTTTTGAAAGTGGTAAATACGAAGTTATTTATTTAATATATCAATTGTAATTTTCAAATAAAGGAATGTGCCTTGGGGGCGTGTTCCGTGATCCAAATTTTTGCTTAATCAAGATATCATTTATAAAACAAAACTGTGTTTACGAAATTCAAACGGGATGGTGATCTATGATATGTAATGCTGAAGTACTTAGTATAATAATACATAAAGACCATCTAAAAATAGGTAGTTTGGCATTTATTCCAAAGTTTGAACATTTTTTCATCATTTTTTATACTTTACACTATGTTATTTTTAGTTTCCATCAATACAAGATTACAAGAGGTCGTTTTTTTCACTGCAGAAATTCTAAGACTAACTACAATAATTATAATAAATTAATTTACATGAAAATACATTCAATACCTTTTCTTACTTACATAAACGAACAATGCAAAATAGACCCAGGAATATGGAAAAATTATATCATTTGCGGATGATACAGTTTTAATTTTCAAATGAGAGACGTGGGAGGATATAAAATCAAAATCTGAAACATGTCTAATAATAGTGTGAAAGTGGCTGGAATGCAACCCCTTGGCATTAAATGAAAAAAAAACAACTTAAATATTTTTTTATATAAACAAAACAAGTAAGTCTAACAGTGATTTGGAAATAAAAGTCCATGTAAATGAGAATTGTACCAAGGAGCACAAATACCAAACTTATGCGGTTGCCAAGACCTTGAAAAGATGGAATTAGTCGTAATTAGTTATTGAAAATACGGCCAAACTAATATTCTGAAATATATATGAAACATTGTTGATAAGAAAATAATAAAAATTGTGTACTCATTGTGTCATTCAATTATTAGCTATGACATACAAAGCTAGGGCGATGTAGCGAAAACCATTCTAGATTCATTAACTAAAGCGCAAAAAGCTGTAGTAATCACAGCCTTAATGTAGTAATAACAGCATTATTCAAGAAAACATAATTATTGGATATAAATCAGATCTATCTACATGCACTTATAATCTACTATACGAATAACCCCAAGCTTCAGTCTTGTAGATCACAGTTACACAACAAGAGTAAGAACAGAACAGAGTGTGATAGTACTAAAAACGAATACATCGAATAAGAACAGAACAAAGAGTGGTAGTACCATAAATGAATACATCGTTTAGACAACGATTTCATATATCTCTAGCACCTAAGGTATATAATGGATTCAAACAGCAACCGCAATATAAAATGGACCCTCTTTAAAAGCGAATTACAGTATGGCTAATAAAACTATGGTCTGACTGAAATGAAAACTGGACTGGACAAGACTGAACTGATGAATGAACTGGATACGACTGGACTCGAGGACTGGAAAAGCAGATTTAGAGTCCACTGTTATACAACGTATCAACACCGAGGCTATTTTAAAAAAATATATTATTTTTGTCTTTATATTATTTTTTAAAATTTTATTATTATTATTTTTTTAAATAAAGACAAAAATTCCCGGGTAACAAAAAAACTGACAATAATTAAATATCTCCTTTACCACCACCTAAGCCTGGGTGGGACCCAAACTCGATTTCAACTTAGCCAACGACCGGTCATTGTTAATTATTATTTGTAATTTTTTTAATATTATTTGTTTTGCTACATCTATGCATATAATTGTTTTATTTAATATGTTTTAAATATTCTCATGTGTTCTATGTTACCATCATGATACGGGAAATTACCTAGTTTGGGGTATTTAAAAAAGATAAATCATGTAGGTACTTGGCATAACCCAGAATACTTAAATAATAATAATATTGAAAAGTTATATAGTGGATGCTTAAGTGTTAACATTATTAATTTATCACTTAATAAATAAAAATTAGATTTAAGAAAAAATGAACGTTATTAATATAATTGATTATTATTTTATAAAATATTCTTAAAAGCCCCTAAAAAGAACGATATTAAATAAATAAACATGGTCACGGGATGGAACTAACGGATTTTATACCAGAAATGATAAACGTGATTTTTTTCAATGTTGGTCGAATTTTACGCGAAAACCGTATATTTTCCTCAATTTTTTTACATAAGCTATTTAAGAAATTACCAAATTAATCTTACACTCCCAAAATTGATTACGAAATAAGGCTTTGTTTCATTGAAAGTTGAAATGGGAAATGGTAAAATCGCACTACCTCTAGATGAAACTAATTAATTAAAAATGTATATATAGGTTCGACAGTTGTATTTAACTGACCACTATATTAAAAATATGTAATTTTAATATTCCGTAATATGTAACTATGAAAAAGCTAATCAAAATTATGACATATGACAACAATGCACAAACTTTGGCGAAAATTCTTAGGTACCAACACGAATTTTAGATCACTGTATTGTATTGTAAAAACTACTCATCAGTCACGCCAGCACAGAAACGTATGGATACAAGAATTTTGTTATGTATTATATTTTCTAAAACCGATCATTATTTTCCGTGATCTAATTCATAGATTATTCATGACGCTTACAACGGAAGAGTGTTATTTATTCTTCTTCGTATTAAATCGGCTTTGCAAATATTGTGTTGTTGGCCGCTGGTAGAGCAAACAATAACTTGCAAACATGAATAATATTCACATAAATATAATAAAACGTACCCCGGCTCGCCATTTTTCTGTCACATCGGCCGATGCGTGTAATTGATTATGGCGGAAACAGTTTTGGGGATCTCCAAACTCGAAGGGAGCTTTTGTTTTCATTATGATAGTATTTCAATACGATAAAGCGTTTCTGTTCCAAACTTAAACAGTTCCATTCGCGGACATTTTAATACATCTGGTATTTATACTCGAATAAATATTTTCAATGATACCCTGGGCAAACGGCAACATTTCATATCTTTAAATATTTTTATTCGATTTTAAATGAACGAATCTCCATTATGAAAAAATATAAACTGCTGCTCAGAGCCTTTGGTTCTTCGATAATCCCATTAGGAAACTGTTTTAATTAGGATAGATCTGGATGAAAGGATGTGTAAGAGGAAGATACGAAATTACCTAGTTATTTAAATCTGGTCACTAAATATGTAAGCACCTACATTTCAAGCAAAGCTTAAATTTTTACAGGCACTCGGGTTTATTTTCTATTCTGAAACGGTCAATTTATAATTAATACTTATAAATATTTAGAAATAGCAAAATTGCATACCTTGGCGTTATAAAAATTAATAAGTAATATAATAATTAATTAATTATAAGAACCGATAATCAAATCTTAGTATAAAATTTTATTCGGTTTAATATCATTAAAATAAACTGGTAAACTACTGTAGTTCAATAAATAGTAGACATTATAATTGTTGGATTTGTGAAGCAATTTTTTTTTAAATTTAAGCCAAGTATTTATAAAGTATTTGCCTTAGGATCACATTCCATCTCAAAAACAAATTTATTTTTTGTTAAAAAATTAATGAGACATTATAAATTTTCTTTTGACTGAACAACGTTAGTATATTTAAAAAATTATTTTGTTATGTAGGTAGGATATTTTATCGCTTGTCAGAATTCACGTAATAATTAGTAATAATTAAAAAAATCAATAACCAATTTTAGTCTCTGAGCTCTTTCCCGCAGAAATTGTTTTGAAATTTTTGGCGAAATAAACTTGCGTTTTCAAAGAGATCCTCACTTTTTTATTCTGCCTCGGAGAAAATAAGATGTTGACTTTAAGCTGGAAGTAATGGAAAATAGAGTTATAATTCAACAAATGGTCATTGATAATAATTTTTCGACTAAACAATACCGTTTCAAATTTTTATCATTGCCTACAGTAATGAGCTGCATTCATGTTGCACCCCACATAATAATAATAATAATATATTAGATGTATCAATGGCCCCCAGTCTCCCTCGGCGTCCTGTATTGGGGCGGCGCGCGGTATGATAATGCTGGGACAAGAGGGGGACCTAGTGACACAGTCACCAATGGATGATCCCAGTTTGTTCTTAGCGGACATCCCTCTTAGAAGTATCGGCGATATATCATTCAATTCGAGGGGACCCAGACGCGTGCACTCCATGTGTGTATGCGGTAAAATGATTTATTTTAATTGCCCGTGGCAAACAACTTTTCGTATGCAGTTTATAAAAATAATAGTAGTTTTATTACAATTTTTTGTTAATTTTCGGTTGTACTGATTTCAGTTTTGTCTGAAACTCCGCTTTAATGAACTCTAAAAAAATTGCTTTGAACTGTGTCATCGTTTTAAAAATTGAAAGTGTTTATTTGTTGAAATCAGACGAGCGATAAAGTACCAACCTCCAATGTATCATAATATTTTTAACCTAATTTTTTTTTATTACATTTTTCAAAATGAAATGCAACTGATTTGTCGAGAAAGAGGTCGTCTCCTACAACAGAATTTAATGTTTTTACAAATGAATTATTAATATTCGCCGTCCTGTGATTTGAATTTGAATAAAATCTAGATAAATGATAAGGGCAGAAAATTTTAGCAAGTTGGATTCAAAAGTTAATTTTAAAAGCATACCTACTAGAATATGAATTTAATTGGATATGTATATCGTAAAATATCACATCTCCTTCAGCTTCACAACATACACCAATTGGGGGTGACATAGTCTTTTGGCTTCAGACTGTTGAGAGCCGTTGGAACACTTTTTTTTTTTTTTTTTTTTAATTTAATAATTTTTTATATAAGATAATGTGTCCTTACTGGGGTACCCCGTTCTAAGGTCACATTGTACATGGTTATGTGTTTGAAATAGTATAAGTACATATGTTAAAATACTATATAGAAAATTAAAAAAACAATATTTAGAGAAAAATAAAACATAATACAAGCTTTAGTCTTTGTTGGGTTGCAAAATTATATCTATATTCTTCCTTCCCTTATCCATAATCCATTTCTTAATGTTTCTTTTGAAGTCAGTTATTTTTTTAATGTTTTTTATTTCAAAAGGGAGGATATTAAATAATTTTATAGAATAATACTGCATATTTCTTTCTCCAAAAGTCGTTTTAGTTGTTGGTTGGTGTAACATATGATGTAATGTGGATCTTGTGAGTCTGTCTGAGTTTGTCTGTGTAAAGTTGTCCTGGTTTTTGAATGCGTAAATTAGTATATCTTATGCGTATAATTGTTTTGGTGTCATTACATTCAGGGTTTTAAAAACATAGTCGGTAGGAGTTCTGATGGGGAACCTAAGTATAATTTTTAGAATTGCCTTTTGTGTTATGAGGACTGGTTTTATAGTGGAATCGCATGAGCTTCCCCATCCGATAAGACCATATTGTAGTTGAGATTGGGCTAATGCGTAGTAAATTTGAATTAGTTGTTCTTTATCTAAAATGTTTCTTATTGTTTTGAAGAAATAGGTTAGTTTTTTTAATTTGTTGCTCACATTTTCTATTTTTGTGGTATAAATAGAATTTTTTTTTGTTATTCGTAAGGTTAGGTACTCAGTTTTGCTCCTTGCGTTGTTTATATATACAATATTATTTAGGAGTGAAGTTACAATGTTGTCGAATAAACCTAAACCATAAATCATTGTAGCAAATTCACACTGAAGCCTTTTATTGTGGTGTCATTAAGTGTTAATTGTTTTATTACGTGAAACCGCACAAGAGTCCCAACTGCTTCCAACCTTATGGAGCTACTGAGACTACGGCGTCCCCAATTGGGGTATGTTGTGAGGCTGAAGGTAGGGTGGAGGGGGAGGAAATGAGAAAGAGGAAGGCGGGGAAGTAACTGGCATTTCAGATCTGGTCACCAAATACGGCCAAAGCCATTTTAAGTAACGTTTCAATTCTGAATGATGGTCATACACCAGGACGATACTGAGAGTACTTCCACCCTGGAAAGTTCCGCAAATAATAATAATAATTATTATTTGATTATTTGTATAGCGCCATTTTCGTATAATGTGTATTATTATTTAAATGACACTTATTTATAATATTTGATTTTTGTTATTATTGATTTAAAATAAATTTGAATATAACTAACGGTACCTACCAACAGTATAAAAGGTAGGGCCGACTGTTAATACAAGGTAGGGCTGACTGTTAATACAAGTTAAGGATGACTGTTAATACCACACGTTTAAAAAATAGGAGTAGGCACATAAATATAAAAATTAATAAATAGTTCCTTTTGAGTAAACAACAAAAAATGTTAATACTTTATCAAACAATATATTTTAAATGAATTTGTAGGAGTTGAACGGTTTGAAAGGTGCAGATAGTACATTTTTACAATTCTACTTACCTAAGTGACTCATGAATGGGATTAAACGATAAACCAGCATCAGATTATTTATTCCCTTTGCGTTTATTAATATTTTTTGCCAAGAATTATTCGAGCGTATCAAATCGGCCGGTTGCATTTCCGCAAAGAATTTGCCTGCAGCAATAGCACCCCAGATGAGAGCCATCCTACCAAGCCATTGTACTTTAAGTTGATTACGATGGCGGATGTGGGAACTACATTGAATTGGAAATCCATTTAAACATAATACGCGTTATTTAGTGGGGATTAGTGAGATAAGCGAGCATTGTTCGCCAAATGATTGAATTACTTTTATTGCAGTGTGGGGAAGATGCATTTTACTTCGAATACAAAATCCACAATACGAATGAAATGGAATTACCAATTCCATTTTTCTGCTTATTTATATTAAATGTTAAATAAACCACTTATGAACGAATAAAAAAATAATTATTGTAGGTAAGTTACTAGTGCTTTTTCCACGTACGAATAAATGAGAACTTGCAAGTAAAAAATAAATAAAATACAAAATCGATGAATGAAATAAGAATGAATGACAAATATTGAAAGCATTTCTTTAAAAATATAAAATTTACATGGGAATGAATGACAAATAAAACGAAGTGTTATTGGTTTATTTAAATAATGTTGGTCTTAGCGAGGATTACAGGTTTGGCAAATATCTAGCGCATTTCATTGCAAATACAAAATCCACATAAGAATGAAGGACAAATACCTAATGCATTTCATTGCAAATACAAAATCCACATAAGAATGAATGACAAATACCTAATGCATTTCATTGCAAATACAAAATCCACATAAGAATGCATGACAAATACCTAATGCATTTCATTGCAAATACAAAATCCACATAAGAATGAATGACAAATACCTAATGCATTTCATTGCAAATACAAAATCACATAAGAATGAAGGACAAATACCTAATGCATTTTATTGCAAATACAAAATTAAAGCAAGAATGAATAATAAATACCTAACGCATTTTATTACAAATACAAAATGTCCATGAATTAGATAGTACTGAAGTACTACTAAAAATAGATACATCAAACATATACAAACGAATAAAAATTCCCATTACATTTTACAACTAATGACAACAATAAATAATAACACATAAAGTGGCAAAATACTTAATATTTTTAATAAAGAGGTATTGTTATGTACTGCATACCGCTTGAGTTTATACAATTATTTTACATTTGTGACAGTAATTAATGCCGTAGGTAACTAATTGCTTTTTGTGATTTTTTGTCAATAGCTTTCAGCGAAATGGTTTTGAAAGCTTTATAGCCACTCCGTGACAAATAATTTATTTATTATCTACCAATCACAAAATATTATTAAATCTTGTTTTGACTAAATTTTTTTACTACCCGTTGATACAATTTATCAACGTAATTCGACGCAAATGCCGTAAAATATAATCTTCAGCTTAAAGTCAAGAGCTTTAGAAATCATTTTTCAATTTTTAATCAATTCTCCTGGGTTTTTTCAAAGAAAAGGCTTAACTTTTTTTCCTTTTCACAATTTTTCTCTTGCAAAATAAGGAAAAGCATTTTGAAAATTTAATATAATCCTTACAATTTTTATCGAGATATAAAAGTGGTCTAAATTATTTTACCAAATATCTGTCAGAATTTTTAAATACAGTACAAAGTGGGGTATGTACGAGATATCAATTTCGATTTAATCGACTAATTGCGAAATGAAAAAGCCGCAATCGAATCTGATGTTTTTATAAATTATTTAAAAAATTAAAATCTTACGTGGTAAGACTTACAGAATTGAATTAATATAAATATAATATCCATAATTTTATAATTTGATAGTTTATTGAACATTAAGAAAGCTAGCCACATAGACATATCGGTAAGAGTGAAAAGAACAAACCATGTTACGAGGGGCGAGGAAGTTGCATTTTTAAATGACTGGTCACTAAATGAATCTGACAGTTCACAGGCAACTCACATTCTACTATCACTATTAAGACTTCGAAAATAAAATCTACTAGTCCTTTTTACTAGAGCTAGATTTTTTTTATATATATTAACCCTACACAAGGAGGCCCTGAGGAAAAAAAATCCTCAGGGCCCCTGTAATTTAATTATTTAATTGCTAGCAGCTGTAATGAAAGTTATTGCAAATTTAAAATCTCGCTAAAAAGTTTCCAAAATCGAATATTTTGTTAATGTAAAAATTTTAGACACTTTTACAAATGAGTTATAATTTACTTACCACAATAAAAAAACACGTGGACGCTCCAATCGTAAAAATATAACAATCACCTTTTTATTTAGAATGAAATTATATTAATTATTTCACACACAAATAATTTTAGTATAGTAATCCACAGCAGGTACATTATTATTTTTGCCTTATTGTAGTAAATATTCTCAGTATTGCCCTAAGTGCTTGAAATGGCTTTAATCGTGTTTAGTGACCAGAGCTGCTTAGCTAAAATATATAATAATATGAAAAAAATAATTGTGCATTTTATTAAAGTGCACAAGGCAGATCCCTGATTCTCTAGAAATTTATTTGTGTGTTTGTATAGATATGCAACCCGATGTGATAGTACAAGTCAGTTCGGTTAAAAACGTACATACAAACCCAACGCAGAAAAGTCCCACAATGTATGAACTTTCCCTTTCTGTGCAAGGTCTGGTTACTTTAATGTCGTATTTTATTCAAGATATGCAGGAACCGGATATGAAAATAACTGTCGCGTGGTTTGCCTTCAGCTAGTCGAAATTTATTTATTTATTGTTTAGGAACATTTACAGACTATTAACATGAAAAAATCATTAGATAAGAATTGCAAAAAACGTATACGTCAACAGTCTACTTAATACTGTTCACATCATGCACAGTTTTAATATCATTATACGAAACGTATTAACAAAACAGAAAAACGTGAACAAAGGCAAAAAAATAGATATGAAAAACAAAACATACAGATCCAAAAAAATAGATATGATCCAAAAAACAAAAGCAAAAAAAAAAAACAGAAAACAAATATGGTAAATAAAAAAAAAAAACAAGCAAAAATTCACAATCTTTTGCTAATTTTCTTTATAAAATAAGCGAGACTATATTTACATATGATATTTGCATATATATCAATAGAATTGTACAGACGACACATTCGAGACAATGGATTGAGAGTATTCATAATTGTTCTTAAATAATTCTATTTGGAATATATTCTGACTCCTTAGATTACGTCTATTAAGAACTTTAATAAGAATATTGCTCAGACAATGAGTTGTTTCAAGCTTGTCATGAATAATTTTGTGTAGACATATTAAGTCAGCAAATTGTCTTCTTTTATCCAGGGTCGTAAAGTATTGGAGTCGTTCCTCGTAAGACTGGAGTACGACATTTAGTACAAGTTTAAATGATAACAATCTTAGATTTTTTGTACAAATTCAATAGTTTTTGAATATTTCAAGTAGTGTGTGTAGTGATACTCAGATATTGTGTTATGGCATGCTACTGTTTATTATGTCTACGGCTAGCCATCGTTATCCAACTGTTATAAATATCCTGGCTAAAAACGAAACCATGATTGAATATAGCTAATATCAAAGAAAAACAAATGAAGTTGGATATGCATGATATCTAACGGTTTTCAAGAAATCTGATGTTATTAATTTATATAAAATCTTTCGACTGCTAGGCCCCAAACAGAACCAAGAAGCTGATTTCCAGCTCAGGAAAGGAATTTCAAGAATTTTTTAATGTGAAAAAGATTGATCAATTTCACCAGAAGTATTAAAAACTGAACTCACTTAGGGAACATAGATACGCCTATAACACACTTCTAATAAAACTTTGGATATCTTACCGGAACATGGAAAAAAACTGCAAAATACTGGAAAGTGTGCCAAGTAAATTTCACATTAATCCATGTTCTAGAATCATCAAACATACTAATTTCGATTGTCTGCGGTATGCGTTATTCTTGTGTGAAATCATTCACTTGCAATGATTTAAATTTTTTTTGAATTTAAGTTTTATTTTAAAATTACAACTGTTTGTGTGAAGAATAATTCAAACAAGCTTTAAAATATCAAACATATATTTTTTTAAATTAATTGTGTTTTTACGTATGTCTATATTATATTCGTCAATGCAATATCTTCTAGAGGTGGGTCCTGTGAGTATTTTTCGTTCTGGGTACAGTGAGTACAGGTACAGAAAAATACCGGTTACAAAATATTCAAAAGTATTTTATACCGACCTGAGTATTAATTAATAATTTATAAACTGAACTCAGATAATTTCTGCCCCTCAACGATTCCCCACAAATTTTCTACGTAAAATTGATTCCCTCAATAATTATTCGAATCCATGGGGGAGGGTGGCGGTTGAAAGGGAATTTCTGGAAAAGGTAATTCCCCACGAAAATTTTCGGTGTATAATTCCCCACTATTTTTTTTTATTCCATGGGGGAGGGGGGTTGTTAGAGAACTCCTGTGAAAGGTTATTCCCCACAAAAAATTTACTTTATGATTCCCCACAGTAATTTTTCAAATCCATTGGGGGGGGGGGGGTAGCTACGAAATTACTGCCAAAAGTACCTATTGAAAATACCCATGATCAAGTATCGAAAATAGCATAGAAAATACCCGGTACTTTTACTGGGTACGATAAATACGTCTCTCCTATGCTGTCTTCCCTTTTAAAAAAATATATATTTTTATCACGCCCACTGCCATAGAAATGCACTTAGCAATTTATTTAACTGCGCGTTAAGTACCGCGCCGACTGCATCTGCAACTGATGCATCTTTCTGCATGGCGGCTTCTCGCGGAACGATAATTACCGAGGAGGTCGGGTCGGAATGGAGCTGTGCGGTTCGCTTGGGACCCGCGGACCGCGAGGGAGTGCCGCTGACAGTTTTTGTCGCTAATTTTCCAAATGGTTCATTCGGACCTTGGCCGACGAGATGGCCAGACGGATGACTCGTGCTGGTGACATTGACAATTGCTATTGTAGTATTTTTTTTAATGAAACTAAACATAATATTTTGTGTATTAACCGTTTTACATACATCCGTAAGAATGTGGTGAATAAGGCTGATAAGAAACAATCACTTTGTAAGTACTTTTTTGATCGTTAATGCGACTCAATTTCAATCATGAATATTTCATGTTTACTGCTCTTTTGTGAGATATGTATCATATTGCAGCTATAATAAATATATATAATATCCGTTTGAGTGCCAAAAAAATTCATACAGTTGTTTGTAAAAAGCCACCAAAAAAACATAATTTTTTATGAAACTATATATTTTTTAAAAACCCCATAAATTCTTTGAATTTTCAAGGATTTCGATGATTTTTTCGGTGTTTTATTAAAGAATATTGGTTTAGAATCACGCGGAGGAGGATCCCGAAGTCCAGGCGTTTCGAAAAAAATAGAATTTTACGAACAGACGTACGCGCGAATCAGAACACGACTGACGCAATCGACGGAAATCGACGATCGGCAATCTTCGCTAAAACACGAATCGACGAAAATCGACGATTGGCACCCAAACGGTTAAATATACATATTTTAAAAGAAAGACAAACATTCCCGGGTTACGAATAACCTGACAATATTTGAAAATATCCTACTACCACCACAGTAAGCTGAAAATGTTGCTTGTGTTGTGATGGAGGACTTAGCCAGCCGAGGAATTGAACACACTACGCCTGGGTGGGACCCAAACGCGATGTCAACTCGGCCACCGACCGGCTTCTCATGTGTGGACACCTATTTATACTTGTAAGTTACACCGCTTGGAGAAAGTACAAAAGAAGTTTTTTAAAGATATATTCAATAAAAGTAATTACAATCTGTGATTGAAATTTGTTACACAATATTAATGTTAAGTGTTTTAAATATCCGTGTCCATGTTAAATCTAATCGACTACACCATCGTTTCCATTGTGATAACCATAGCACCATAACTATACAAATCACTCACCAATAGCGCCAAATTTATTTGCAAAAACAGTATAAACCATTTAATTGCAATATGTTATTATTATATTTCACCAAATTGCCAACACATCCCAAGACTTTTTAGATAAATTCAAAGGTGTGTCATGTATTCATCCAGCATCAAAGTAAAAATAATTAGTTGTAAAAGAAACTGAAATATATTTTTGTAATGTGTTTGTAACATAATATGAATTTATAGTACCTACTGATATGTATTAAATATGTACTAATGTATGTTATATTTCTGCAGAATGTCAAATTTCTACCTTAATTATGTTTATAAAATCTTTACTGGCGTTCAATAAAAGATGACAACAAAATAATAATGACAAGGAATGGAATACATAATTATTTTCTTAAATTAATGATTTAATTTACATCATTTTTAGGGGACTTTACAAATGAATAGTAAAAAAATGCTTGAGAGCCTTTGTTATCTTTGGGGATGCTGAGTGAAGGATTTTTTTGGGGAAAGGAAGAGAGAAAGTTCTGTGAAGAAAAAACATATGAGGGGTTGGAAGAGATGTGGGGGTCAATGTGTCCACGAGTGACGGGCGTATCAATCCATCGCTCCACTGCGGTGCAAGGCGACGTGTCGAGAGAGCGTTCGGCTAGAGAATTCAAAAGGTCTCCATTTTTTAATTTTTTTTTTATAGTGAATACCTCACAAGAGTCCCAACTGCTCCCGTCTGGAGCCAGTGAGACTATGGCATCCCCAATTGGGGGATGTTGTGAGGCTGAAGGTAAGTGGGGAAGGGAAAGAGGAAGGTGGGGAAGTACCTGGCTATTCAGATCTAGTCACTAAACACGGCTAAAGCCATTTGGAGCAACGTTTCAATTCTGAATGGTGGTCTTACACCAGGGCGATACTGGTAGTATCTTCTACTCTGGAACGTGCCGCAAATATACTATATATTATTTTAATTAATTAATTGTGAAATAACACAAATTAATCAAATAAAATTCAAATAAAATCGCCGGGTTCGAACCCGCGACCTTCGGAATGGCAGTCCAATGCGTTACCACTGGACTATGCCGGCCGTCAAACCATCAACCAGCCTAGTATTTATACAGTACATATTTATTATTCACAACTAAACTGTCTCAGTATTTTTCTATTTTGTGTTTGTTAAGTCTGAAATTAAAGATGTCCACTGACTCTGTATAATTATTTCCCTACGTATTCTTTCAATAGCTTGTACATGAATAAAGTAAAGTGGGTTTCAGATGGAAGAACTGTACTCATGTTTAGACTTCTAACAAAGGCAAAATAAAACGGTTTAAAACACTTAACTATGTTGAAATTTCTAGTTAACCTCATTATAAATCCAAACATTTTTAACATGTATATATATTGTTATTATAAAAAATATGGAATGTATACACAGATAGTTCCATGACAAAACAAAATACTGAACAAAAGTGAATAAGAAGAACATACGAACAACAAACCTAACCAAACGTTACTTGACCTCACCTAAACTAACCTGACCTAAACTAACCGAACCTAAATAATTATTTTATGGTGTTTTGTGTTGTCACTCCTCTGTTTTATCCGGTTTACCAACAGAAAAAATGAAAAAACTGCAATAAAAAATAAACAAAAACTTTCACATACGTAAGAAGTGATTATTTTTAAAACGTTTTATATGCTGAAATTCTTAATTAATTTAATCAAGTTTGAATTTTTTAGACTGCAGTTTAAAATATCGATAATACAGTTCTAGAATAAATTGTGTTTTATTTTATTATGTCTAGGATAATATAATATGTCTAGGATGTGATAATACATTGAAAAATGTCTATGCTACAAAACAAATAAGTCGGTAGGTATACATTTAAGCAATTATGCATACTACAATATAAACAAAAACCAAACAAGATATAAATAATATGATATTATAAGTACAGCGAAAACAGTAAAAGAGAGTAGCTATTTATGATTGGGGCATCATGCACATTTTTTAATTATAAACAAAAACTATGTTTCTATCACACTACTGACGCGCGACGGGATCACGAGATGGATTTTTTTTTGTTTGTTTAAAATATATATATTTCATCAGACACCAAATTGATTTTACATTTTTCTACAAATATGCTTAAGAAATAGTTGGTTAAAATCCTTCGGGTACGTTATATTACACCCTGTATAAAATCCACGAGCCTTGTTACTAAATGAACAACAGTACATTATCTGTTGTCTAAGCATTGTGCATTTTTTTCTCAACCAAAACATGTTATGTAAGCAGTATTCATATGGGAATTTGGAAAAGGTAATATTTCAATCGGGAGCAACTCGTGTGACACTTGTTAGACTAATGGCTTTACCGTCTGCGACTAACTGAGTCTCTGGAGATTGCTTTATGCTGCCGGCGTTCCCCAGGGATCTCCTATGGGACCTGTAAATATTATTTCAGGAGGTTCCCTAGTTATAAGAATGGCTGGGTGTGATAAAAGGGTGAATGTTTCTGTATCATTAAAAAAACTTAACAGTGAAAGCTTTCATGTCGCAATTTTGAACATAAATTCTAAAAAGGCGAAACTATTAAAGTATTATAATTACACAAATTAATTTTTTTTACCTTTAAGGAAGAAGATTTGACTTTGATTATTATAAATATGATTATTTAGATCTTCGTAGCACATCGGTAGATCTGTTGTTCCCAAATTTTATTTTCCACCATTCTTCCCAATCCTATCACACCTCACAACTCATAAATGCGATTGAAAAGAGGTACCGAGGAAATTTCATTTGTCCTTTACGAAAGCATGTAACCAAATGAAGCCTTGAAATTTGGAAAAAAAATATTTTTCGAAATTTACACGTCCCTTGGCGAAGTCGAATTACTCGTATATTAGAAGTACCTAATATTTATTTAAAAGTAAAAAGAAGTATTGGAAATGAGTGAGCAAAAAAGATGTGCCCATATTATATAAATATATTTCCAGCAACATAAAAGTCCGCAAATAAACCATCTAGTCATTTCATTCAATATTTTTACCAGGAAACTCGAAATCACATGAATACCAATTTCAAATGCAAAAATGATTGGGTTTCCATCTCGAACGTCGATATACAAATATTTTTATATCACACTAATTGGACGCGGGAACGGGGAGACACCGCGATGTTTGTTGGGTAGGAACCCGCATTAAGTGCAATATCAAGTTTGCACATAGGAATATAAGAAGCACATAATTACTGGGATTGCCTGTAATGTAGCGGCCTCTTTCGCCTATGGTTAGAACATATTTCCCGTAATTGGTTCCCCCGAGTATTGACGTCTCGTTGCATTTTTACGACGCGCATTAAGAGTCATCTGACTTACACGGGTTGCTTATGCAATAGAGCTTCATATAGGGTGGTTATATAGTTGTTATATCTTATAATTAAAGTATTTAAAGGTAAAAGTTCGTCGCAATTTCCAAAATTTACTAAAATTTTAAATATCGTCGCATGGCATCCTTGGTTAGGGCATAAAAATAGAAATGGCGGTGACCGGATAAATTATCACATCTTTAAAAAGTTATATAAAGTCATGGAAAGTGATGAAACAAAAACTTTATTAATTGGGTTAAGTAGGTTAGGTTAGGTTAGGTTAGGTTTAATTTTTTTTTTCATCATTTCTAATGATTTTATATCACTTTT
Organism: Hesperophylax consimilis; assembly: GCF_061612785.1. Classification (NCBI taxonomy): domain Eukaryota; kingdom Metazoa; phylum Arthropoda; class Insecta; order Trichoptera; family Limnephilidae; genus Hesperophylax; species Hesperophylax consimilis. The sequence continues at coordinate 18,380,331 of NC_142840.1, read as the reverse complement.
TAAAGATGTGTTGAATTTTCGATGTGTTGATTTATCATGCAACCAGAAATCGCTACATAGCGACGAAAAGAGAACAATTAATGAATGGATGAGGGTTGCCAAGATTCGGTATTAAGAATGAGGTGTTTGTCCAAAAGATATACGCCAATCGCCCTTATTTCCAAAGAAGATGATTTACCTATCACAGTGACCTAACAATGATAACTTTTATCTAGAAAAATACAGTCAGGCAAAAGAACTGTGGCCAAAAGATATATCCACGAATTTGAAGAACGTTTAAGATATCTCTATCGGATACCCCTCACAAATCAACACAACGTAAAATTGAAGATTGGCGGCATTTATATTTACTCGGGAGATATTTTCAATTTGTATTGATATTTTAGGCGACTAATTATTGCTTATAATTATTTGTTATTCTTAAGCTATGGATAAAACTTTGTCACACATTAGTTTATCATTAAAAAAAATAAATATATATTGTTATTCCGATACTTCATTTTTTGTACGTAACAAACTTTCTAAAACGGCGATTGCTCAGTATGATTGGCGAAAGGTGCATTAAATCGTAAAGTCAGGTATTTTTTTAAAACCCCGACTTACTTAAACATAACAGTGCACGATTTTGATTTGATACAATGTATGTAAGAATGTGTATGAAATAAGTGTGTAAAAATATGATCGTTTTGCGATGTTCTATCCCCAGTGACTCCACTACCCACCCGAGTGGTAAGATTACATGGTAAGTTAGTTATTATGGTTATTGATGTAAATGCAATATATAAAAAAAAAATGTTTTGATTCTTCACAAATCTGTAGTTATAATATATTACAATTACAAAGCCGAAATATTTCAAAAATTTGTTAAAAGTTACTTCGTCTGCGTAATTAATACACCCTTTTCATTTTTTATTATTTGTTTAATATTTCAATTAAATAATTTTAAATGTTTCACTTTCTAACCAACTACATAAGTAAGAGCTATAAAATATTAATTACACAATACATTTTTCACATAATATAACAACAATACATAATATCTTATCTTAACAATTATTCTACATTAAAAGTCATTGTAATGAGGAAAATTTTCTTGGTCAAAATAATAAATTATTTATTTTAATAAGGACAAAATGTAATACTTTTGTGTATCATTGGGTTTGGATTGTGAATTAATTGTAATTTTTTGAGTGGTATCTTATTTACCTTCAAAGAAAAAAAATTCTTCGGTTAATCGAATAAAGATATAAGTATTGACCTTCAGTTTGCTGGAGAACACTTATCCGGAAGATAAAGAGAGCGCAGGTCCCGGAATCTTCCCTTAATTTATCGGCAGTATTCCATGGCAGTTTCGTCCTGTTTTCCATTTCTCCTTGTATTCTGCTTTGATGTCGGCAGAACCTTTGGGCCAAAGCAAAGTAAATACAATTAATTCCAAATACTGACTGTTTCTGCTCAAAGTCAATTTAAATATTTACATAGGCGGAGTGTAAAATAACCACCCTAAATAATTTCCGTCGTGTATCAGGGAGTTCTGAATCCTCGTGTTTATATTGTTTATTTACAAAGAGACCATTTTTTGTTTGCTAATCCCGTTTAAAGTTTGTTGTAGAATTCAGTAAAGCCTTTAAAAATATCGGTTGTAATGACATGTTTTTGTTTGTCGTTGGAATTTTTTAAAAATATATTATCATAGTGAAAAAATAATAATTGGTAGGTACATTATTTTCCTTCTTTATTTCGTCATCTTAATTGTATGAAAATAAAATACTTTATGTACACTACTATTTAATCGACAGTGATCGACATGTTTCGAAACCAATGGTATCTTTGACAGAATAAATGAAATATATATTATTTTTTGTTTAATGTGATAATACACTCCAGTCTCAACTACCTGGATTAGTGAATCTATTGCTTATTCATTTGTGGACTATTGTTAGGGTTAAATAAAGAAGTGGAAGAAAATAGAAGAGAACAAGCAAAATATGATTTGGAAGCGTCGAACTGTTAAGATCTGGTCGCAAAACATAAATAAAGCCATTTCATGAAACTGTAATTGAAATCTTGAAATTATTTAATGGGTGACAATTCATGGATGCTTTTTAATAACATTGCATATAGTCCTATATTTTTTTTATCAGTAAATAGGTATATGTCGAATGGATCGAAAATTCCCGGCATACGTAACATTATTTTTAAAACTACTACATAAACCAACGAGCTTTCTATGAAAGCCCTTTTAAACAAATTTTCTTTTTTGATCGCATTGATTAAAAAGCGCATAATATAAAATCTCGATACCATGGCCGCAGCGAAAAATTTGGACGTGTTATTTCTATTTATTTGATGATAACGGGATTTTCCTGGGTGCAAATCCCAAAGTGCTGTGAAATACGATACAAAAATGCCTAAGCGCTTATACATGCCGCGAGTGAGCTATATTTATAGCGAGGACCCACTACAGGCAGAATTCGAGAGCTGATGTAAAGCCGGCATTTGAAATATCCACGTTTATTAACTTTCAACAATATTAACTGCGGACGTCGAGGGATTAATACACAAAAATAACGCAAAAAATACTAAAGGGGTTCCCTCACAGCGCGCGCCAATTTAGGGAACTGGCAAATTTACGAGGATCGGCGGCTGTTCAAAAAAATTGCCAGTCCGAATAAAAAGCAGACACGTGCATTAAACAGCATCGGGGCATTTGTTCAACTTAAGCGGTTAACGATGAACACTGCGTCTGGTTGGGGATGGGACATGGGATGATCACTAGATTTCTGGTGGATATTTTACACTTGGTACGAGGAACGGGGAAATTAACTCTTGCATCGTTGAACTCCGTGTAAATAACAAAAAATACAATAAAATACTTTAAAAAATCTATAAAATATTTCAATAATGTATTGAAGTACCAAAAGCATTCATACTACAGCAATAACATATTTAGCTCTGTATGCAGTCAGTTGTTCTTAAATTCTCTTTCCCCAAGTATATACAAAATCACGTGTAAAACTCAGCTCTGAGAATCAAAATAATAAAATTTATGCCGATGAGTCCGGAAGCGAAGAAAAAGATGGGTTGTAGAATAGGCAGCCAATGAAAAAAAAACATTTGGGTTTATTGTCAATTTAGCGCTTACAGTAAAAAACCCTACCGGTTTAGAACACAGAACTGCAAGTTGTTGAGGGCATCAGCTACACTCACAATTACTCTTTCGGTAGTCTCTAAGATAACGTAAATCAGGCATAAGGTAGAAGATAGAGTTAGATACTAGTTTTCCATCCTATTGAAAAAACATTTTTGTTTGGGTTTTCATTGTATTATAAATCTTACACATGTTTTACATATGAGCGTTCTTGGTCATTTATGCTTTATCTATCAGAAAAGAGGAACTTTTGTGCCTGATAAGGGAGCCCTGATTCCTACTCGTGTGGTTACATATTATTTCTATTCATTTTATTTGTAAAAAGTATCGTTTAAAATATTAACATACATACGTATATGTGAGTTTTTTTTTAAAGTTGTTCTGATCGGTCAACACAGTGCTATTCAGTAGGGAGATTGGGTATTTCAAGTTTTTGTGACTTGGTAAATATTATAATGGTTTTGCATATGGGTTTTAAAATTATGTGTTATAAGACAGTTTATATATTTATTTAATTTAAAAAAATAATGCCATTCATTCCAGGGTTAAGAATAATCTGACAATCTCAAAATCTATTAAAAAAATATATATATTGGAAAGATGGAAGACCTCTTGTGCGACACCAACACCTGTAAAAAGATTTAAATTAAGAACAATCCTACCAATAAGATTGATCTAAAGACAAGGGAACTGGTCAAAACTTCTAGCATCAGGAAAGAGGATTGATCTAAGCTTTTCGTAAAAGCCTCCAGAAATCCAGCCCTGTACGGTCTTCCAAAAACCCAAAAAAAAGAGATCCTAATGAGACCTATTGTCAGCGCTATTGGTGTACCGACGTATAAACTGTCACAATATCTCTCGAGATTACTACAGATGCAAACAGGAAAAACTGAATCATGGATTAAGGATTCCGAGATCTGATCAGTAAACTTAAGAAGGACTGAGGAAGGAGATATTCTTGTCAGTTTTGACGTACATAGTATCTCTATTTACTAATGTGCCACTAGAAGACTCTATGACAATGTTCAGTGAGATATATGAAGAAGATATCTGAAAGATTTTTGAACATTGCCTCAAAACGGGATACTTTGCATTCCAGGGGGAACTCTTTGAACAAGTGGAGGGAGTTGCGATGGGAAGTCCGCTATCGCCAGTACTAGCCAACTTTTTTATGGATAAGTTTGAAGAAATGGCACTCGACACAGCTTCGGCTATTCCTAAAGTATTGTGGCGCTACGTCGATGATGTCTTCGCCATTTTGCCTCATGGAACGGAGAAAATGATCGAATTTCTGGACCATCTTAATTCACTCCACAGCAAAATTATGTTCACAATGGAGCTGAAAAACTAAGATAAAATCCTTCCCTTTCTAGATGAGGAGGTGATGCGAAAAGGAGGTGTAGCCTAGGGCACATCGTGAATAGAAAACCAACTCATACGAACCGGTATCTATACGTAGAATTGCATCACCACCCGCACAGAAGAGGGGACTTATCCACACGTTGGTGACCCGAGAAACAAGAATATGTGAAGCACCTAAAATTGGATCAGAACTTATAAAGTTAACCGATGCACTAGAACGTAACAGTTACCCAGGAAAACAAATTAGGCAAATCATAAGAGCCAAATCTACCCGAAACCAACCTGAACGATGGGCGCTAAAATTTTACTCGCGCCAGGCGCCGTTTCACTCAGCGCTGTGGTATTTAATTTCAGAAGAAGTTTTTATACCAAACATTTGTGGCATGATTCCAACCGATTATGTTTTTCTTCCAATTCAATCGATGATGAAATAACTGAGACAGTGACATTATAATCACAGTATTTCCGTAACAAACAATCCATTGCTTAAGCAGTTGTTGTTAAGGAGAGTCGGTTGAGAGTGGGAGGGGTTGTGGTGGGGTAAGGGTGGCGGTGCCTGGTACGTGAGATATTAACTCGACATGCACAACAAAGAGAGACAAAAGCTTATGATGGTCTGCTTGATAAATATGGAACTAGATTGCCATCATTATTTATGGGAGGACGAATAATAGGAGCTTGTTTCGCTTTGCATAATGCTCGAATCATTTTAATATTTGCTACAATTAAAACACAAACCCGCTCAGGGGTGTATTGGCAAAAAAATATAATTTTTGTGTGTTTGCACGCACAGAGGTTAATAAAATGAGATGAATGGTTCGTATTTTAAACCAATGACGTTATAATATATCTAGATTTGTTGTCTCACAAAATTAAGATAAATTGTGGAAAATAATAAACACTCTTATGTTTCCAGTAAATTCTTTATTCAAATGTTCGTCATTTATCACAAAGGTAAACAGAAAAAAAACAAAATGGAGTTGAATACTACCTGAAGGCCAACTTTAGTTACAAGGTTGGGTGCTTGACAAATTTTGAAGTGACTAGTGATAAGTGCCCATAATAGACACAACGCCAGCTTGCAAATGGCGACGAATCTTGTTAATACTTGTTTTGACTGCTGATTTGTATGTTGTTTTACCGCAAGTATATAAATAAATAGAGTGATTATACTATTTAAATAATGAAGCTTAGTTGGCGACAGCACTAACTTCGTTATTTGGCTGTTGCGCGCCCAGACTTCTACTCTAGTTGAGTTTTCTTTATAATGCATAAAATCTTCAGACGAGAAACAGCTTTAATATTTATAATAATCAAAAAATTAAGTAATTTGTGTAAATTTACTATTATTGTTAGCAAAAATTAAGTGATTCGAGTGTATTTACTATTATTGAAACCAAAAATATTTTATATCTCATATTTCAACTCAAAACGCTTGCAGATAGAAGTATATCGACTTTTTTATACGGCTGTCTGCTTACTGACTTTTGCAATGATGAGGTGCAGCAGAAATAATCCTTTAGGGTATCAAGTGACCGAGGGATCACCTGGCGAAGAGATCAACTGTGCGGGATAAAGCATCATGGAATTTAAAAATTCAACATTCAATTTAAAATTTGTAAATTCAACAACCCACATTTAAAAGATGAATGAAAGGTAAATAAGCACACGAAAGAAAAAAAGTACAAAAATATGTGAAAAAGTGTTACAGCTGTTAAATTTATTATAAAGCTATATAATGCGCTGATAATTGTTACCTATTACATCTTATCAGGCAACTACCACGATTCACATGCACTGGAAGGTAAACTTTGACTGTTAATTAATATTTTCCAAAAATTTTTTTACGCAACGTATTATTTTAAGCATTTGAATTTTTTGTCTACATGAAGGAAGCTTATGAACTGGTGAATGTTTTATTAATAATAAATAAATAATAATAATTGGATGACTTTTATAGCGCCGTTTTTGTGGAAAATCACCTTAAGGGCGCTAACCCTAAACCTAACCCTAAAATAATGAAGACATTTTATTGATCATCCATTCATCCATCCACTGGTCCATCCATTTAGGTCAATGAAATGCATTGTTTTCTTGTAAAACCATGAAATTTTTTTTAATATTTGTTTTGATATAATATTATTTTTTATGAAAAACAATCCGGCTCTGTACCTAAACGCAAGCAACAATTTTTCAATGACAAATTGCGTAACATTTATATTGCAATATTTTAGATGTCAGGAGGCTCAGTGAGAAATGCGATGGTAATTACAAGTTTGTATAAGATTATAAGTTACTTGAATGGCAAATAATTGGCCTTTGTGTGGGAAACACTATGAATAATGTAATGTTATAATTTTGCACACAATTTTTAAGTCATTTAACATTACACCGTGAGCATATTAATCACAATTTTTCCATATTCAAATAAATCCAACGTGCTTGTGGAGTGATAAAAAAACACTATTTTAATATTAAAGAATAATTTTTTTTTTTTAATTATTATTTTTTTTTTTTCGTAGGAAGCAATCACTTTGTGGTTAGATATTATATATTAAATCAAATAAAACACTTTGTTTACTAACCACGACTTTTAAGGTAAGGTTGGTTAAGGTTAAGATTGGTAAGGTTAAGGTTGTAAAAGTTGTGGTTAATAAACAAAGTGTTTTATTTGATTTAATAAAGAATAATTGTTGATTGGATAAGTGTTAAGATATAAAAACCTCTCAGAAATTAATTAGGAGCTTAATAAGACAAAATATAGTTGAAGCGGCTTCAATCTTTACAGTTTGAGAGACATCTCTGGTCTGGAGTCTAAAGATACTTAAAAATCTACTTGAATCTGTGCAAAGGAGGGCGGACCGATTGTAATCCATAATGCACAGACGCAATGTAGGAATGATGAGTCTGTTCTACGTGTATTTCAATGAAGCCTGTTCGCAACTAGCAGAAATTTGTAAAATAAACGGATAACATAAAAAAAATTTTTGAAACTCCCGGGTAGATTTGTGTTTCCTTACTCAAACGGTTCTTTTCTATAAGCAGGCATTCTTCATCTCCGTAAAAACATAAAATTGCACATCCCTGTTGTCCCATTTGTGTATCCCTTATTGCGGGTATTCCATTTCGAAAAAGTTTTCCAAATTTTAGATATGTACTATCAGTGTGTACATTTGTGTATTTACATTCAAAACTTCATTTAAATATTCTGTATATTTATGATGCGATCAAGCATTTGAAAAATAAAACTTAAGCTATAGGTTAATTATGTAAACTATAAGCAGGATATACCAGGGCGCCAGAATCAACCATGGGTGTCCGTGTATAATGTACGCTGTACATTATTGTACACATAATATTACATAATAATTCAGGTATTCGGGTCTGCCAGACGTGCGGTCCCTCGGAATGTGAGAATTCCTGTCTGGAAGCTGTTGTGCTCATTTACCTCCTCCGCCTCCTGCGCTCCTGTCGCCCGGTAGTTGGTGCCCCGTGTTTGTCCCGTGACCGCGGGCTAAGTAAGGGCCGTAGCCCGACCTCAATATGGCGCATTAATTAATCACCAGTTAATTAATAGTACTCACTTTAACTTTAATTAAGTCTTTAACTAAATACTCACTTAAAAAAAATATATTTTCCTCTTATTTTATCACTCAGCTCTGTCTACGATTTAATACTGTTTTTAGGAATAAAATATGTAGAAATAAATAGCTGGAAACAACGTTGCAACATAAATATAGTTGCGATGATCTAGAAATATCATATAAATATCACATGTGAATGAAGGCAATTTATTCTTTTCTAAACACAGATACTTATATATGCGTTTTATTTAATAAACAGGTAACATGAACATCCACCACTATTTACAAAAAAAAATAGCTTAATGGTTTTGCTAAGCATCACTATTGAAGAGTAATCTTTTGTACCAAAAAATAGAGACATTTACTAAAATGTAGGTGAAATACTAACAAATACAATACACAAGTACTTTGTAAGACAGAATACAAAGAGATAATAAGAGCAGAAAGGGTTTGGATAAGGCTAGCCGGAAAATCAATCAATCAAGCGTTAATCTGGAAACATACCTATTTTCAGACAGTCTTTAGGAAAACAATTTGTTTCATTATTTACTGCTGGAAGCCTGAATCCAACCTGGTTTGATTATAAATAGTACCTAACTAGAAAAATCATATCATAACATTTTTATTGTATTAAAATTAAAAATTAATTTATAAAAAGATTACGAAATTCACAAAATTTCGCACCTTATACAGTTGGTAATTGTAAACAAGATTATTATTATTTCGTTCAGATTCCATCTCCGTTTTACTTAAACGTGTAACTCGAGAAGTCTCATTACAGCAATAAATAAATCTAAAGCGAATTAAAAAAAATACAAAAGCCTGATTATTTTAGCGATAAGCACGCAACATCTTCTATAGAGTACAGGATAATATGTGCATGAATCACTTTAACGATGCGGAATAAGAGTGCGGGTACATTAGATCAGAATTTCGTCCTAAATAATTTCCGTAAGCCTTTTCATCGCATCTCCTCGGCGTAGCCATATTAAAAATCCCATTTGTGGCTGAATACCTCCATTTACCGCGGATGTGGAAGGTCGAGAGTGTGGGCAGCCTAAGGATCTGATCGTTAGGACCACAGGACAATGGGGCTCCGTAGAAAGGAAAAAAAATAATCTTTTAGGCAGGAAAACATACATACAACCTTCATTTGGTGTTGCGAAACAAATATTCTTATTAGGTCAAAAGAATTTTGAAGCTTCTTAGGCTTTTCCTTAAATGCTGGGTTTCGTCATCTCCGGGGTACTTCCCCGGATGAAGATAGTTTTATTCCTCAATTATTTTTTATTTTGTTACAGTTGATAGATTTGGGTGGGTTAATTACTCGTAAATGAGGAATTAGAGGGTCGGGGAGTACCTTGCCATTAAATATGATGCCAATAACATAGAAAAGCCATTTTAAACAACTTTTTTTCTTTTGATTATTGCTCTTTCGCCAGGCTGAGTTTCGTGCAACCTTTAGTCTAGAGCAGAGGTTCTTAAACTTTTTTACCCCGTAGACCATTTGCCAATTTGTTTTCCGTAAGCCCGATGCCTTATAATGAATTTTCCTAAAACTATTAAGGTCCCATATTTATGTCCCATAATCATTTATTTTTATTGTAAGAAGATTCCTTTACCTTGCCTGACCAACAACGGTGGCGGTATAGTTCCTCTGCCTGTACATTGTGCAGACAGAGGCGCTCTTGTGAGATATTATACCAAATGAAAATAAAACAGGATAAGCAAGGGGAATTTCTTTCTGTATCTAGAACTGCCCCTTAAAGTATTTGCTAGTGCTTATTCCAGTTATCAGTTCTTCTTGTCACATGATATGCAATTCTTCAACGTTCCATTTCCATAGTTAAAATTTTCTAAAACTGTTTTGAAGTCTGGGTAAAGTACATTTAATTATTGAACGTATACCATAACGTCATTACCCTGGACGTTTTTCAAAAACAAGTTAGGGAACTAGGAAAATTAGCGGCATCCAATGGGCAATGTTTTGAGTCAATATATAATTCCTGACAAGAAAAAGAACTTAGACTCTATTTTTATACCTTAATAAACAATTTTAAGCAATATAAAATTACAAATATCAAATAATTAATTTCTTAGTCTATTGTTACTATATCGTGAACTGTGTTATTTGTGTTAGGTGTATTGTGTCATTTACAGAACTCCTAAATGTTGATGACTATGTAAATTGGGGTCCGCTCATATGTACTTGAATCTCGTGGACCCCAAATTTTTTCCATGGACCCCCAGCAAGCAGATATCGACTCTTGAGTGTCCATATAAACCACTTTGAGAACCTGTGGTCTAGGATTCAAGACAAGAGTAAGCCCTACCACGGAAGTCGATTATCAATGAATACTTTAATTTCTATGAATACAAAATTTGAAATGCACTGCTTTTTCTGTTATTTAATTATTCACAGCCATACTTAAATATGGTTAAACTTCAGTGTCCACGAAACGAGATCAATAGTGAATTTATCGAAAGTAGGCATTTTATTGATTTTTCTCTACTATTTTTCCTATATTCACAAAATAGTCACAAAAAAATTAAAAAAAACATAGTTTAATAAACTTTAATAAATATTTCAAAGCTTATTTGATTTAAAAGTAAAGCTCCAGGTATTTGTACTAATGGTTTCATTCATCTCGAGTTTAAAACCACGAAGTTTTTTTTTGCTAAAATAAGTTTTTTTTTTTTAATTTCCAATCTCCAATTTTCTTTTCTCCGTGCTTTAGCTGGTCAGTCGAGTTGAATGGGGATAGACATTATACTGAATTATGAAATGCTTGTCTGAACCATTCAACTAATACTTGAGAACATTTTATGATAACCAAGAGAAAAAAATATTTACCATTTAATGTAAGTCCTACCCACGTTAGTTGGAATTGGAAAAATAAATTCCTGGATTTTACAATAAATTCATGTACCTATAGCTTTTAAAAGCTTATTTGGGTTTGTTTTTTAATTTTAATTTTAAAAGAAATAAAAACATTCCCAGGTTACGAATAACCTGACAATATATTAAAATCTCTTACTACCACCAAAGTCAGCGGAAATTATTGCGTATGTCGTGATGGAGAATTTAGTTAGCGGAGGAATTAGAGACCCAGACGCGATGCCAACTCAGCCACTGACTGGTCTTATTTTTATTATTTGTATGTGAATGATTAGGAATAAAGGTCCCAAAATAACATTAGGTAAATTTATTCATAAACTATCAATTGACGTTACAATATATCTAGATTTGTTATTGTCTCACAAACTCGAGAAAAATTATTATGTAACCAGTAAACTCTTGATTCAAACGCTGGGCATGTATGATAAAGATAGAAATTCAAAGAATATGTGCGAAATAAACGATAGCAGGCGCGTTACAAGTAATCCAGTGCGCGACGACCTTGTCTTACTTCTATTAGGTTGTCCTTCTTATACTTACGTGTTGCTTTGTGCCGCTATCTTACTTTCTCCAATAGCGCTGAAAATTTTTGGGAAACAATCAAAATAATTGTATTTTTAGAAATTAAATATTTAGTGAACTCTTATAACTTGACTTTTTCTAGCCGAATAATGAAAACATTTTCTCATCACACGCGGGGGCATTCTGGAACTTTTTTGCCTAACGGATACGTGACAGTAATAAAACTATGAATATTGAAAGTACACCGATTGACGTACTTTTTGCTTGACACTTTGAGATTTCTACAGCGAGTCTATATATATTGTAATGTCATAGCTAAGAACGATATTTTAAAGACACGATTTCAAATTTTTAATACTTTGAAGAACATTAAACATTCAGATTAATATCCAGTACCTATTTCCGCTACGTATAATATTAGGAATATTAATAAAGTGTAAACAGAACAAAAAAATATGATTGTGTTAAAAATAATATTTAAAACACGCAAAACTAGTCAAATTCTTATAAATTGTTGGAATTAATAATACAATGTATAAATGCGAATGAAGCAAGGAAAATGTCCAGGGCGGATGAAGAACTTCAACATCTCCGCCTATCCTGTGAAAAAATAATGTAATAGAGTTAGTTTGAACATCATTGAAGAAATTATCAAAAAAAAAGTTAATTACTAAAGACAATATTAACGACTTTCAAACCAAAGATGTGAAATAGAAAATACTGAAAAAAAATCATTTGCGTCTACGACTGAGAGCTACCAATATTAACTTCATTTTCGTATCTATGGTAATTCATTACACAAATATTAAATAATTATATAAAATAAGAGAGTAATTTTGTCATATATCATGCTGATTTGTTTGCAACTCGTATGAGTATTACTTAATACTTAGCAAGTCTCTCGTGCTCTGTTAAATTCGGTTCTAAGAGAAGGTTTTCGATGCTTTTATCTGTGGAGCAAGCAACATTCACAGACTACGAGTGTTTGGATTCAGATTAAGGTTCTGAGAAACCAATGAGAAATATCTAACATGCATTCCACTTCAAATTGCTACGAGAAGAAGCTACAGTGCATTTTGATTTATGCCCTTATTTCCTAAAGTGCTTCCTAACAACTTTGTTTGGAAGGAGTTTGGAATTGCTCAAAATTTTCGATTAAACCATTAAAGGATTAAATCAAATGATGTAACATTACTAACGGATTGTTTTAGGAAAAAAAATGTTTATTTTCAATAATACAATATCACAGGAATGGCAAAAAACAGAGATGACAGCGAACGGAGAGCACGATGAGTAGAGAAATGATAAATATTATTTTTTTATTTATTTATTTATTAATCTTAAGTTAGCTCACATCTTGGTGTGTGCTAATAGTTTTATAAACATATAAACATGTACATTGTTTGGCAAACATAATCTTTCTTTAAATATTTCACTAAAGTCACAAAAAAAGAAACATTAATAATTGAGATAGACATATTTTCTTAATTCATTTTTGAACTTATTAATATTTTCTATCACAGCAATTTCCTTCGGGATTTTGTTATAGAGTTGAACGGCCTGGTACATCAGAGATTTTTGGGTGCTTGTTTTTTTTCTTGTTGGCAATCTAATTTGCTTAGAATTTCTCGTCCCGTGTCCGCGTATCTCGTTATTGTAATTTATTTTTCTTTTCAGTTCCATCATCATCCCTAAGTTAATTTTATGTATAAAAATAAGTACATTCAAATACACAGTTTGATTCACCGTCAAAATATTCAGCTCCTTTAACATGTCTCTTATCCGCGTGTATATGTTGCGCTTAAGTATTATTCGCATTGCTTTATTTTGCAGTATTTGCATTTTTTTCATTTTCTCTTTATTGCAGAGAAAAAGAATACTTGAACAGTAATTAAAGTGTGGTGATATAATTGTATTGTATATTATCTGACATGTTTCTTTATTTACTTTGTTTCTGATTCTACCAAGAAATGATATTTTTTTGCAATTTTTTTAATTGTATAGTCTGCATTTTTTGAGAAGTTCAATTTTGAGTCTATAATAACACCTAGATATTTAATTTCTTCCACTTTTTTATGATTTATCCATTTATAGAAACCTTTGGTTCCTCGTGCGTATTTGTTCTGCCTATATGCATTATTTTGTCTTATTTACATTTAGTTTTAATTTATTTAGTTTGAGCCATTTTGACAATGTTTCTAAGTAACTATTTATCTTTTTGATTGCTTTCTCATAATTATCTTCTGCAATATAAATTAGTGCGTCGTCTGCAAACAGTCTTATTTTGCAATGTTTTAATATTTTTACCATATCATTTATGTAGAGTATAAACAATATGTAAGAATAAATGTAGATACATGAGGAAGATAATGTCAAGTCAAATTATGGAGTAACACAAACAACATAACCTACGGTCAACAAACATGAAGATGAGGAATCAACAACATGAAGATGCAGAAATCAAACATAACGAAGATGAGGAAATCATGATGTAACACCAACACAACTATCTACCGTTCGCCTCGGAACAAGAATCCCTAGCGAGAAGGACTGTGAAAAAACTATTATACTTTGTATTTAAATAGACATTCATAAAATAAATAGAAATGCGACCGGTTTCGACACGTCCGTGTCATTAACTAGCTATTTTAAAACTAAATTTTTAAGTGCACAAATATGGGGTTTTATTTAGTTTGGTTCTTTGGTGGGAAGGATTTGAGGGAGGGGGAGGGGGTTGAGAGGGAAACGGAGGGAGGAGTCAAAATAACGGGGAACATTGTCAATAGAGGTGATTTGCAAGGTGCTATTATTTTATTTACTATATTAATGCTTGAATTAATTTTTTTGTTGATTTCTAATGTTTCTAATGCGCACAAATTAAAATATTTATTAATGTTAGAATGTTTAAACTTAGTTTTATCCCGGTTGAAGCTATGGCCTGTCTCTATCAAATGATTAGCAACTCGCTTCTCCTTTGTTTGCTGAAATATTTATGGATTCCTTTGAAAACAAACTTTTCGAATGTGGACTTTCCCTTTTAGCTAATGTATTTGTTTGGTATAGATATGTTGATGACATTTTTGTAATTTGGACAGGAAGCAACAGACAATTAGACAATTTTCTCACTTTTATTAATAACATTCACCAAAATATAAAATTTACACTGGAACATAACGATAATAACAATTTAAATTTTTTAGACTTAAACATCAGTTTAAATAATAATAAGTGTGTTTTTAACATCTATAGAAAACCTACACCCACTGACTGTGTTATACCTTCTACTTCAATTCATCCTTTGTCCCATAAACTCGCCTCCTTCAACTCAATGATACATCGAGCCATTAATGTCCCTTTAAATATTGAGAATTTCAATAATGAAATTAACATTATAAAACAAATAGCTCTAAACAACAGATATAAACCTGACATAATTAATCGTTTAGTTAATAAGAAACAAACCAAAATATTTTCTAAAAAGTACATTTACAGTGGAGATAATAACACTCAATCTAGTAAAAATCTAATATATAAAAAAACTTCCTTATACAGGCGACTTATCCTTAAAAATATCCCGCATGTTACCAGTTTATATTTCGACAGCTTTTTACACTAATTTTAAAATAAAAAAACTTAATTAATAACAAGGATGTTTCAAATAAATTAGATAAAAATGGGATATACACTTTAGAGTGTAATGATTGTAACTCGCAGTATGTAGGTATGACTACAAGAAATTTCAAAACCAGAATTAGGTAACACGAACTATGTTTAAAAAATAATAATTTCTCCGAGTTTGCTAATCATTTGATAGAGACAGGCCATAGCTTCAACCGGGATAAAACTAAGTTTAAACATTCTAACATTAATAAATATTTTATTTTATTTTTTATTTTTTTTATAGTGAATACCTCACAAGAGTCCCAACTGCTCCCGTCTTGAGCCAGTGAGACTATGGCATCCCCAATTGGGGGATGTTGTGAGGCTGAAGGTAAGTGGGGAAGGGAAAGAGGAAGGTGGGGAAGTACCTGGCTATTCAGATCTAGTCACTAAACATGGCTAAAGCCATTTGGAGCAACGTTTCAATTCTGAATGGTGGTCTTACACCAGGGCGATACTGGTAGTATCTTCCACTCTGGAACGTGCCGCAAATATACTATATATTATTTTAATTAATTAATTGTGAAATAACACAAATTAATCAAATCAAATTTATTTGGGCACGCCGGGTTCGAACCCGCGACCTTCGGAATGGCAGTCCAATGCGTTACCACTAGACTATGCCGGCCGTCATGTGCGCATTAGAAACATTAGAAATCAACAAAAAAATTAATTCAACATTAATATAGTAAATAAAATAATAGCACCTTGCAAATCACCTCTATTGACAATGTTCCCCGTTATTTTGACTCCTCCCTCCGTTTCCCTCTCAACCCCTTCCCCCCCCTCAAATCCCTCCCACCAAAGAACCAAACTAAATAAAACCCCATATTTCTGCACTTAAAAATTTAGTTTTAAAATAGCTAGTTAATGACACGGACGTGTCGAAACCGGTCGCTAATTTTATTAAAAAAAATTTATACGTAACAAATGTACATTGTGAAAAATAAAAACTCATTAAAAACAAAAAATGTCTAGAAATTGTTACATAGTGAATGCCAAAGAAATACAATAAATAGAAAAGTTTATGTAAATAATATAACATAACATTTTGCAACCCCCGTGATCTATACGTTCACTTTTCTCCAATGCAGTATTTTTTTATAACATTGCAGACTTTGTATACCTGCAATGTTAACTTTTCTTTGTTCTGTATTCATCGTTACGAAAATTATTTAAAGGACTATTTACTTTTGCCAATATTTTTCTAACCACATTACGGAGTAAGTATGTACAGTGCTTATCACAAAGTTATGTAACATGAATGATAATATCTTATATTCCATATATATATATATATATACAGGTATACATAAATATATCTTTTTTAACTTCTACCAACATTCCGGAGCCAATGAGACTAAATTTTTCAATTCTGAATGATGGTCTTACACCAGGGCGATACTGAAAGTATATTCCATTCTAGCGCGTTCCGCAAGTATATTTTATATTATTTTAAATGTATAAATTGTGAAATAACACAAAATTCATTAAATAAAATTTACTTGGGCACGCCGGGATTTGAACCCGCGACTTCCCGCTTGCTTGACTTTCCCCTAGACCTCGGAGGATAATATATATAATACTAGCAGTTAAAAACCCGCTCCGCGGGTTTTTTTCTGCTAGGCCCTGCGGGCGGCTCTTGCTTGGGCTTCGCCCATTTTAAGTGATATTAACAACAGTTACATTTAATAGATAGATATTAGAACATAGATCAAGTCACAAAAGGCACATAAAAGGTAAAGATAGTTAGTCCGCTTACATGAATCTGTAGTAGGTTTCGCGTACATGATGAACCACAAAAGGAGGGTTATCTTCCGTACTGTACGCGCTATTACGCGTACATTTCTCCATGGTGAGTAGGCACAGCGATTAGGTACAGGCTTTGAAAATACTTGTACAATGCGGCCGTTTATTTAGGCGCGCAAACACGGCGTCCTCGTTGATAGCGGGACGGACATGTAGGCAGGGCCAAAGCTAGATTGTGAGTGTGGCCGTTGGTGATTTGAATGCCGGCGAGTGTGGCGTGGAGCAGTTTTACCAACTTGGCCGTGCGCGAGGCAGGTGCGCGCGCACAGTGACAATGGTAACAACCACCGCTTACTAATTTGAATTCGCGGGAGTTTTGAACGTGTCCGATTCGTTACGTGACAACACATACGATGAACTTGCGGTAAAAATAAACCTTATTTTTTAGAAAACGTAGGAAAGACATTGATATCATCTGCATTATCTAAACTTTTAGTGGTATGACTAAATCGTCTACTTCTTTGCAGGAATAATTCATTTTACTAGCAGTTAAAAACCCGCTCCGCGGGTTTTTTTCTGCTAGGCCCTGCGGGCGGCACTTCGTTGGGCTTCGCCCATTTTAAGTGATATTAACAACAGTTACATTTAATAGATAGATATTAGGACATTCACATAGAGAGGGTGAGTATATATATTGTTAAAACACGGAACAGGAAAGAGTTAATTAATAATAACATTCTAAATTTACGCATAATAAGAATGACAGTTGTTTGAATAAATGAAATTTTACGTATTTGTGATGGATTATTTCAAATGAAACACTATTATTGACTACATGTCTACAACTGATATTAACTGTTATCGTACCTAATATAATTAGCTCATAGGAGACTTGCAGTGCTTGAATATGTGTTACAACCGTCAATGTCTATAAGTTGAATCAATATCGTTTAGTTTGTCACAATTAAAGATAGTTTTAACAAAGTTGACTTAAATATTAGATTATTACATATTGATTAATTGTACCCGTGTTTATGAATAAAAGGAGGGTAATTGTGCGATGACATTAGCAGTCGGTTTAATTAAAAGGTGTTAATTTTACTCCAACTGGTGGTAATTCTTTACCTACAACTGTTACTGTATCTAATAAAGTTTAAAGCTAGATTATATATACACCTTCATCAGGAGAGTAAAAATCTATATATAAAGGTAGATTATTACAATATAGCGCCCCTGAGGTGATATCTCACAAAAGCGGCGCTATGCAAATTGTCCAATAAATAAATAAATATAATGTTTACATTTTATTGTGTATACACCGAAGTCAAAAATTAAATATAGATTGCAATTGGGAAAGAAGAAGTGGAAGGAGGGGGGAGGAGTAAGAGTAGGCTGGGTTTATAATAATTAGGAATTACAATATCGTTAGACGGGAAAGACCAGTTGAGTGGGAAAATATTTAAAAGAGAGTTTATAAAAAAATTCTTGTTAATTATATCTGCTTTTATATTAATATGTTTCCTCATTTCTAAAATTTCAAAATTATTTATAGTGAAGTATTTTAAGACCTGAAAAAAACAAATAGCATATAACCATAAAACAATATATTCATAAGACAAATAGCATTTAATAACGGTTATTCTAATAAATTGATAGTTGAAATACTAAATAAAAAAAAATAAACACATTCTCTTCAAACGGTCTTTCTAAAGATAGAAATAAACAATGGCGTAGAATTCTGTTTGTGGATAACGATACTTCTAAAATTATATATATATAAACAATCCTGGTACCATTCAACTGGCGTTTTACACTAATAACAATGAAGAAATATATTCTTAATAATAATGATAGCAAAATTCAAACAAAAAAAACAGGAGTTTAAAAACTCAATTGAGATGATTGTAATTTCTTTTACAAAGGTAGAACCAATAGAAACTTTGAAGTCAGAACTAAAGAATATCGCAGGGCTATAAATGGAAATAGTGAATCTGAGTTTGCAAATAATCTTTTAAATAATGATCACACTTTCGATAAAAATTCAGGTCTTAAAATACTTCACTCAGGATATAAAGCATCGCAAATAAATAATTTTGCAATTTTAGAAATTAGAAAACATGCCAATATAAAATCAGATATAATTAATTAGAAAAAAAAATATAAAAAATAATGATAAATGCCATTACAAAGTGATAAGCTTCCAGAAGAAATCTTCTTATAAAACGCTTGTTAATGGTAAGTAGTCAAGTATTGTTAGCTGCATATTTAAATATTCGCGCCAGGCATTTGGTTCGTTTTTAAACCGCCAGAGGTGCGCTCTGTCGGCCATCTTGAAGAAACGCGTGAATTTTTATAAACGTCAAACATAATCACGTAACTGTGGAGAATTCTCATTGTAATGTAATTAATCCAATGGATTATGAACTTTCTAAAACATATTTTCTTCGATATTATCCAAAAATTATATGAGCAGAAACGATGCTTATGAAGAAATCTGATAATATTAATACTCCAGCGTCTGGACGGTGTAGGCCCTCTGATTGGTCAAATTTAAATTGTCTGTTTCGGTTAAATTCCGCTAACTTGAAAGTTAAGACACGATTTCATACTAAAATAGGATCGCCTCATAATAATACGAGATTTCTTCAAAAGCAACGTTTCTGCTCATATAATTTTTGGATAATATCGAAGAAAATATGTTTTAGAAAGTTCATAATCCATTGGATTAATTACATTACAATGAAAATTATCCACAGTTACGTGATTATGCTTGACGTTTATAAAAAAAATCACGCGTCCCTTCAATGGCCGATACGCACGGCTATAGATGGCCGACAGAGAGTGCACCTCTGGCGGTTTAAAAACGAACCAAATGAATGGCGCGAATATTTAAATATGCAGCTCACAATATTTGACTACTTACGATTAACAAGCGTTTACTAAGAAGATTTCTTCTGGAAGCTTATCACTTTGTAATGGCATTTTTCATTATTATTTATATTTTTTTTGTTTAAATTATAACTGATTTTATATTGACATGTTTTCTAATTTCTAAAATTTCAAAATTATTTATTTGCGGTGCTTTATATCCTGAGTGAAGTATTTTAAGACCTGATTTTTTTTATCGAAAGTGTGATCATTATTCAAAAGATGATTTGCAAACTCAGATTCACTATTTCAAAGACCGTTTGAAGAGAATATGTTTAATTTTTTTATTTAGTATTTCAACTATCAATTTATTAGAATAACCGTTATTAAATGCTATTTGTCTTATGAATATATTGTTTTATGGTTACCTATATGCTATTTGTTTTTTTCAGGTCTTAAAATACTTCACTGTAAATAATTTTGAAATTTTAGAAATGAGGAAACATGTTAATATAAAAGCAGATATAATTAACAAGAATTTTTTTATAAACTCTCTTTTAAATATTTTCCCACTCAACTGGTCTTTCCCGTCTAACGATATTGTAATTCCTAATTATTATAAACCCAGCCTACTGTTACCCCTCCCCCTCCTTCCACTTCTTCTTTCCCAATTGCAATCTATATTTAATTTTTGACTTCGGTGTATACACAATAAAATGTAAACATTATATTTTTTCATTTATTGGACAATTTGCATAGCGCCGCTTTTGTGAGATATCACCTCAGGGGCACTATATTGTAATAATCTACCTTTATATATAAATTTTTATTCTCCTGATGATGTTGTATATATAATCTAACTTTAAACTTTATTAGATACAGTAAAAGTTGTAGGTAAAGAATTACCACCAGTTGGAGTAAAATTAACACCTTTTAATACCGACTGCTAATCTCATTGCACAATTCCCCTCCTTTTATTCATAAACACTGGTACAATTAATAAATATTATGTAATAATCTATTATTTAAGTCAAATTTTTTATAACTATCTTTAATGGTGACAAACTAAACGATATTGATTCAACTTATAGACATTGACGGTTGTAACACATATTTAAGCACTGCAAGTCTCCTATGAGCTAATTATATTAGGTACCTAAGATAACAGTTAATATCAGTTGTAGACATGTAGTCAATAATAGTGTTTCATTTGAAATAATCCATCACAAATACGTAAAATTTCATTTATTCAAACAACTGTCATTCTTATTATGCGTAAATTTAGCATGTTATTATTAATTAACTCCTTCCTGTTCCGTGTTTTAACAATATATATACTCACCCTCTCTATGTGAATGTCCTAATATCTATCTATTAAATGTAACTGTTGTTAATATCACTCAAAATGGGCGAAGCCCAATGAAGTGCCGCCCGCAGGGCCTAGCAGAAAAAAACCCGCGGAGCGGGTTTTTAACTGCTAGTCTCGTATTATTATGAGGCGATCCTATTTTAGTATGGAATTGTGTCTTAATATTCAAGTTACCCGAAACAGACAATTTAAATTTGACCAATCAGAGGGCCTACACCGTCCAGACGCTGGGACAATAATACTATCAGATGACAAATTATAATACAAAATGTGTTCCTTCTTGTCATTTATTTATTTATTACAGTATGTACTGTCATAGATGATTTGTTTTAGTCATATAAACATAAACAACTATGAGAGAAATTTATGTTGTAGAGCACCTCTTAATGGTTCAAGATAATCATGTTCCCGGTAACCTTATTCCCGGTAACAATGTTCCTTGTCGAAATGTTCCCAGTAAAAATATCCACAATTAAAATGTTCCCAGTAATAAATGCCTTTTAAAATTTCATTGCAAAAATGTTCTTAATTAGAAACAGCTAAAACTTCATTAAATTGGCACAGTCAGTCAGCAGATTCAGCACGTCCTAGCCTAACCTAACCGACTGTGCGTCCATTAACTAAAAAAATGAAAGGGAACGTTTTGACTGGGGACATTTTGGTAGGGAACATTTTAACTGGGGACATTTTTACTGTGAACGTTTTGACAGGGAACATTATTACAAGCAACTTTATTACCGACCAAGAATTTTAGTAGCCTTTTTAGGCTATTAGAGTTTAGTGCAGAAGGGTTGATAATCATTGAAGTGCAATATAATCTTAAAATAATGGTAGTTATTATTAAATATTGTGCTTTATTCAACCCATCAATTTTATAAAATAAATATTACGATGATGATGGAAATTTAATAAAAGTGCTGGTAAAACAGGGTTTGTTTTTCCGATGATGAATAAATGATGTCTGAGTTGTTTGCCATGTTAACATGATGCTACTAGCTTCAGTAGGTACCGCCGCGTACCCAGTTTCAGCGCGTTCCCAGCTCTGCACCGGAGAAGCAGGATTGGATCAGTCACGGCGGTGTATGATTAATGGAGTTGCGTACATGAAATAATCTGGTTATTTTGTTAAGATGAATCAGCAAATCTTCCCCCGCGTCTGAAGTGTCAGCCGCCGTCACTGGGTATTATGGTCGATATGCAGATTGGATTTAACTCGTTTAAAATGAATATTAAACACCCTTCTTTGATGCAAGCAAGAAGGTACAGGACACACTGATGTATTAGAAAATATATTTAAATATAGAAAATTACATTAAATTACATAAATACATATTTATTTTCAATGCATCTTTTTGATTATAGTGATTTGCTTTTGGGGTATTATGCCGTGTTGCGATACTTCCTTATATAGCCAACGTTTCGACGGCATTGCAGTGTCCATCATCAGGGCAGATGTGTAATTTGGCGATGTGAAACGTTGGCTATAGAAGGAGGTAGTACAACACGGCTTTATACCCCAAAAACAAATCACTATAATACTTTTGGCCGTGAAAATCTGAAATCAGGCATCTTTTTGAATTTAGATTTAGTTTTCTTGAATGCATGGTGTGGAGTCATGGTGTGGAGTGGAAATTAACCTACTTTTCGACATCCGAACGAGCTGAAAGTCGTCCGATAGACTCGT
The DNA here is from genome assembly GCF_061612785.1 of Hesperophylax consimilis. NCBI lineage: Eukaryota > Metazoa > Arthropoda > Insecta > Trichoptera > Limnephilidae > Hesperophylax > Hesperophylax consimilis. Next base: position 18,357,483 of record NC_142840.1, on the reverse strand, counting down.
TGTCAATAAGAATGAATTTTTACGACTTATTTCTTTTTTTAAATATTTTTCCGATTTTATGTCCGGGTTAAATCTTCCCCATAGGAAAAACTAAACCCTTTCGCACACTTTTCCACAAATGATCATCTAGTCAATCAATATTATGCAAGCAAAATAAATACAAAACAATACAATAACAACACGTCAACTCACCAGAGATCAAACGGGAAAATAATTTACCGACTACAGATATTTTCATGTCAGAGGGTTCGGCTCGGTAGAACACCCAACAGGGCCTATAAATCCTACTGATCTCTCAACATAAATATTTAAAAAATCTTTCGTTATCCTACATGTATTTAAAATGACTGATTTTTAATTTTTATATGTAATTTTTTTGATAGATCTAATAAGCCTAAATTTTTAATGAGAGCTAGGTATAATGCCAGTAGCCGAAATAACAAATGGTAATATTTGTATAGTCTGAGAATGCCAAATTCTTTTATCTCTTTTCCTAAATCTGTGTATTTTCTTATTTTTTCATTAACAGATTTTATAATATTGCAGAAATTTGGAATAGCGACATCAATGATATAAGTTTTTTTTTTAAATTTTGTCATGTAAAACTATATCAGGTCTATTATGACTAATCGTTTGGTCTGTTAGTATAGTTATATTATTATAATTACTTATTCATTATTATGACTGTTTGTTCCATCCAAGCACACACACGCGCACACTCACGTATTTATCTGAAATTGGTTGACATTATAAAATTTTACAGCAGTCAAAATACGAAATAAAATTTTATCAGTGCATTTCTATTTATTTAACGGTTAAATTAATGCAACTATAGTATAGTTAAATTAATAATATTTTATTATGTAAGTACAGTATAGAAAAAAATATAATATTTTTTATTGCAATATGAAAACATTTAAATGCAAATAAAGCAAATCATGAAGTTCATTTATTGGTAAAAATAAAATTAGTTTACATGGGAGTGAATAAATAATTAACCTTACGAATGTACCATACGAAGTATATATATTTCGAGAACGACAACATGAATTATATTGTTTAATTTTAGTTTTGTAATATGATGCAAAAATACGTAAAATCTTTAATTGTTCCAAAAATTCTTCCAAAACATTCCATGAAAAAAACTATTTTAATTAATTTAACTCTTGTTTGTTCACTGTCAACTGTTCAATTGAGCTAGAATAATTTATTATTGCTACATCGGAGTATTCGCTTGATCAAGACGATATCTATCTTGAGTGATTTAGTTGGAGACTTGGGTAATAAATAAATGGCAAACGCTGATTGAAAGACACGATAAAATAAACAGTAAGATAAACTTTTATTGCAAATTGGAAGTAATTTACAGACGGATAAAAAAAAACTACTTAAAAATAAACGTGAAAATGAAAGAAAAAACAATGTATACCTAATGTTAACATTTATTTTAAAAGTTCTTATTTGAAAACTTTTAACGAAGCCATTAAGAAATACATGGAAGACCTTGCATTAGCAGATTGCTTAATAATTCTACATGGCGGAAAGTATTAAAGTTTTAATTCGCTATAAGTATTCAAATGTTGTGCAACTTAAAAGTCTTGGATAAGAATTAACCAAACACATTTGGAACAATGTTGAAATTCTGGTTTGGTTAACATTGTATACACTTAGAGAAATTTGGATTCAAATGATAACACCTAAACCCTTTTTAAACAATCTTATGACTTCACGCGTTATTCAGATATCATTTTATGCGTGGGTTTAAAACTACCCGCACAAGAAAATTACAATATATCTTCAACATAAAAGTCTTTTTTGGGAAAAGCTGTGGAAATTTAATTTGTCCGAAAATAGCGAATATCCCATTTTTACGTCTCTATCAAAAAGTAACCCGGAGAGTATATTTGTATGCGTGGCATTAAAAGGTTTGTTCAAATAAAGAATCGTACTCTAAAAAAATTAGTGACCCAAATCAGTATTTTGTTGTTGCGTAAAGCCTTATGCAGACATTCTCCTGAGAATAGTTCAGTGAACAAAGAGAGATGTCGCCTGCTTTATCCTCGTCCCGTACCTTCCCTTCTACTCCGTTGCTATCCATTTTTTCCACCGGCGTTTTTTCAGCATTTACGAAGATGAAAAGCTCCCTGCTTTAACTACTGCGCCACATATTGCTTATTTTCCTGGATTCTGATTGAAAAGAAGGGATGCCAAAATTCTTAGTAGGCTTGGATTTATGACGCAGATGGATGCCACAACTTGAAAATACAAGTGTATCAGAAAATTGTAATAAAAACACAAATTACAAGAAAGATCAGGTATGACAATGTATTGTTATATATATTATGAATTTGAACAATTCGACAAATTTAAATATTTATTTAATTTTTTTTATTTAAATTCAAGTTCCATTCAGTTCTGTTAATATCCAAGTACTGTGAAGCGACCGTCCCTTTATGAAATAATAACAGAACTTCAATAAAAATTACAAACATTGATCACTTAGACTTATAACTAATTACTTTTGGCTTATAACTAAGTTTTATAGATATAGACTTATAACTAGTGGCTTACAACTAAGATTAATGTTTAATGGTTTGACCGGTCGGTGGTCAAGTTGACATCGCGTTTGGGTCCCTCCCAGGCGTAGTGTGTTCAATTCCTCGGCTGGCTAAGTCCTCCATCACAACACAAGCAACATTTTCAGCTTACTGTGGTGGTAGTAGGAGTTTTTTTTAAATATTGTCAGGTTATTCGTAACCCGGGAATGTTTGTCTTTCTTTAAAAAAAAAATAAAAAATAAAAAAAGAATGTCGAGTGATTTACAACTAAGACTTTTAACTAATGACTTAAACTATACATATTTTTATGACCAAGTGGGCATCTACACAATACCGCTATAATACGACTTACAAGACAACTACGTCTTAAACTAGAGATTTACGACTAACATACAACTACAAACTTATGACTTATACTTATTACTTACGACTAACATACAGCATATTCCCGTAAATTTAGGACTTAATTTCCTTGATGGGTATTACCTTCAAAATAAAAACGAAAACTAAAAAGTTGTTCCTGAATAAGATTTTAAAGTGAAAAGAAATTGTTTTCAAATTATGAGATTAGATGTCGTTCGACAAGCGTTTACACAAGAATTGTGTACCTTTCTATCATTTTTTTGTAGAACGTATAAAGTTATTATTTTGTATTATGCTTATAACAGGTACTTAAGGACAACATCCGTTAAATTTTTGAAAAAAATGCAAACTTTATTGATATTGAAGAGCGTAATCCGATTTGATTTAAAACCACGAAAGCCTCCATAGCTTATTATCTCTAAGTTCCCACCACTCGAAAACTACCGAAGAATGATGTACGATGCGAGTTAGTATGAAGTAAGTAGAAGTAAGTAGAAGTAAGTAGAAGTAAGGAGAAGTATGGAGTAAGGAGCATTCTAGGGCACATAGACCGGGGGGGTATTGCCAAGAAGATAAGAGGAAATATATTGCTGGGAGTTAATTAGTTTTTCTTCTAAGCGTTATTTATTTGACGTTCTTTGGTATAAACGATGAAAAACTACAGCATATTCCCGTAAATTTAGGACTTAATTTCCATACATTGTTCGTTTTAAGAGTAATTAATACATGCTACTTAATAAGATCACGATGAGAAATGAAATCAATCATTATAAAAGCTTCTGAAATACTTACCTAGGTTTATTATCGTTTTTATAACATTAAACGCCGCGGCCCTTTCTTTTTAATAATAGTAATCTTAATTGTTTCCTTTCAAATATCATTTTAACATCAGAAAACATCTGTATTATCTATAAAAATACTTTCGAAAAACATTTTATTATTTTTATATTTGTTAGTTTTAATGATACCTGCTTAAGACATCTACTAAAACAATCGCCCGTAACACTTTTGTATGAACACCAATATTAAACAGTTCCTGAAACATTTTTTCATGTTAATAAAACAAATATCTTCAACCTTGGAAGATATTTTGTATCATGCGAAATCGAACATGTGACCAATTGCTTTTCAGAAGTTTCTATTTGTTGAATTTACACTCATCTATTACAACAAATATCAAAATAGATTCTTTTTGTGGTTGTGACGGCATGGTTAAGTGACAAGGTTCTGTACTACGAATCTGGATATCGCGGGTACAAATGCTGGCGTGCGTAAGTAAATTTTATTTATTTTTTTCACAATTTTTTAAATTTAATATTGGAAAAAAATATTTTTTTACATAGATAAGTATACAGAATATAAACAATATATAAAACAATAGAAATTAAAGTAGCCTTTCCTCACCATAAAGAGACAATGCTCTTGTGTTTGGTGAAGGAATTCTATTTCAATTATATAGGTATATATATATTATATATATATTAAGGTAAATAAATTATTAAGAAACAACACAAGATTTAAACAATATTACTTCTAGATGTAAGTAGTGAACGTATTTTGGACTTATAATAGTTTAAGGTAATTTTTTAATTTAATCTGAAATTCCTGAATATTTTAGATATTTTTTAAATTTAATGGAAGGTTATTAAAATAAATTATGCCTAGATGAAGATAGGTATTTTGAATGAGCTAAGTGTTAAATTTTGGGATTTTAATAGTTTTCTGGTATCTTGCTGATGTATTGAATTGCAAGTTATGAGTATTTGACTGTGTTTCTTTGTAAATTTGAAGTATTGAATATTTTTGATACATTTTGTCTACTGTGGGTATTTTGAAAATCGAAAAAAGAATTTCAGTAGAAAATTTTGACGGTTTTTTCAAAATTACTTTGATTACCAATCTTTGAACTACTTTAAGTGAGTTATTATTGAATTGCAAGTTATGAGTATTTGACTGTATTTCTTTGTAAATTTGAAGTATTGAATATTTTTGATACATTTTGTCTACTGTGGGTATTTTGAAAATCGAAAAAAGAATTTCAGTAGAAAATTTTGACGGTTTTTTCAAAATTACTTTGATTACCAATCTTTGAACTACTTTAAGTGAGTTCAAAATTTTATTATATGTTCCTCCCCAACCAATAATACCATATTGTAATATAGATTGAACAATCGCATAGTACTCTCTTTTTAGGTTTTCTAGTCTAAGAATATTTATAAACTAACTAATTATTTAAAAATAATATAACATTATATTTGTGACATTAGTAGTAGTGGTAGATACTGTTAGGACGGGTTGTTTCAGAGAATTTGAACAATTCTTAAATTTTGAAAGTGAATTTTCAAGTTCTGTTATTATTTCAGTTCTGTCAAGTAACTGGCCTATAATGATATTTCAACATAACTTTAATAGGACTTTCACAGAACTCGCAAATGAACGTTGAAATTTGATGAATTGTTCAAATTCTATGAAACAACCTATCCTTAGTATCGTCCTGGTGAAAGACTACTATTCAGCTTTGAAACTTTACTTGAAATGACTTTCGCCCTGTTTGGTGACCAGATCTGAATAGCGAGGTATTTGCGCACCTCCCTTTATTTAATTTTTCTTGATTTAGTTCAAAGAAATAACATAGTTAAATTTCATAACTTAAGTACATAGAATAATCTTAATATCTTAATATCATATCTCTTTCCCATCTCCTTCCCCTCCCCACTATTTTAAGCCTCATAACATACCCCGATAATTCTGAAAACCACGGTTCTACTGGCTCCAGACGGTTAGGAGAAGTTGGGACACAAAACTTGGTATTCACACGAAAAAATGTATTTAGAATAATTTAACAGAACTTTCATCACAAATTGGAATTCTTCGCTTATCATATTACGAAATATACAATTTTATATAAATTTTGTCCATAAAACAGAAATAAGATTTTAGTTCTTAACAATAAACCTACATTTACTGACCTATTTATTATTTTTTCCCAACTTTCTTTATTTTTTCGTCAGATTTATTAATGTAGAACTAGTGCGTGGAGATTTTCTACGAAACTCGTGCTGTGACACACTGGTTCTCGTACTTTATAAAAACGCTGTAATATTTTCTCCCCAGCACAGCAACCGTCGTCAAATTGAACCATCCACTTTTTCCGCCTTTTTGTCACCAGCTTATATTTTTTGGTTACGCCATAAGGCGATAAATTTGTCCAAGGCTCTTTGGAGGCCTTTTCGCTACCAGGGCCGCAGCGGGCCGGCGGGTGCGTCAGTTATTGGTCGGTTTGATTTATGGGACGCACCGGGCGCCGTGCGAGGGGTCTACATCGTGGGGAGTGTGTACCTAGCAGCTAGGCGAGAGGAAATTGCGCGTTTGTTTCGCTATAAAAATCACAAACTCTCAAAAGACATGATTTTGAAAGTTACCTCACAAATTTTATCGGAAGTTTTTTACGCGGAAAACAATTTATGGCTTGTCGAAGACGGTAGTAGATTACCTCTGTGTGATGGCTGTTTTCAATACGAATAGAAAATTGAACGAGTGATGGAAATTTCTTTGAAAATACAATAACTTTGCACTTGTAAACACTTGTTTGGATTAAGGTGTACATTATTTACTTGTGTATCCAAAGAAGCGAAGTTAGCAGCCCACAACGGAGTGCTGGTAGCTACCTTGATGTATGGAAGTGAGGCATGGAACTGGCAAAGAAAGGATGAAAATTGATTGAATGCTGTTGAAATGAGATCCCTGAAGCGTATGTGTGGTAAAACCACGTTTGATCGTGTGAGGAATGTGGAGATCCGCAAATAGTGCAAGGCTGATTTAAGCGTAATGAGTAAGATTAAGAAAGGAACGCTTAGATGGTTTGGGTATGTAGAGCGAATGAGCGAAGATAGGAGTGTAAGGAGGATATATGATGCAAATGCGAATGGTAGCAGAAGTCGGGGACGCCCGAGGAAGACATGGCAAGATCAAGTGAATCAGATACTCGAGTCGGGCCATGTCAAGAGTCAGAACAATAGAAGAGTATGTATGAATGTGAATGAGGCAAGAAGTGTGTGCCAAGACCGAGTTGTTTGGCGGTCCGTCTTCTCTGCCTACCCCTGCGGGGAAACGGCGTGATGGTTAGTTAGTTAGTTTTTTACTTGTAGTTCATTATATTATTGTGTATCAAAAGTTGTGTTCCTTTTACAACTTCTTAATATAACGCTGTAGTCCACATTCGTCTGAAGGGATAGGCATACGAAATCTCCTAGTGAGACAGGCATAACAAAATCCATTGTAGTATTTATAACAAGTAAACAGTCACTAAACCACTTAAAATTATCACCTTAAATATATTAAAAAAATTGTATAACGCCGTTTTCATGAGAAATTCACCTTGCCACACAAGTCTGAGTGGTAATTTTTTTTTGCTTCATTTACATTCGTACATGATTCATTTTATTCAGACTTTCAGATTCACTAGATCGTGCCATGTCTTCCTTAAACTTAACTGACCCATACCATTCACTTTCACGTCATACGAGTATATGTTACTTTTATTTTAAATAATCCTTTTTTTTCACAAAGAATTACGGTATGCAAGAGTGCTCTGCCGTGAATTATTTAAGACTCAGAGTTAGCCAAAACGCCTATCAAGCCATCGGCGAAAACCCTTTTCGGTAAATTTGTCAATCGAAAATCGCATTAACGGAGCGTTAAAAACACTTCCCCCGCTGGATTACTGCAGGTTTATCCCTGTAAAAGTTGGAAAGAGGGTAAATTCATTTTTATATGTACGTCGACCGAAAGGGTTGATATAAAAGATCTCAAACATTTAACGTAGGAATAGAAAACAACAAAAAAAGGAATTAAAAAAAAGCAAACCGTAAAGTATTTTATTAAATACATCTATTTTCAAATGTCTTAAAACCTAAAAATAAATAAATAAAATGGTTTGGCTTAGAATTAAAACTTCCTTCCCTGGGACCTGAGCTAACCAAACGTTACCAACCTTACAAATGCCGATCGTGTAGAAATGACATTTGTCTCGTGTATTACCTGTTGTAATTTCGTCCGATTTCAGATAAATGTGTGTATGTTCGCGTGTGTATACTTGATTGGCACATGTAATGCATTATCGAGTCTATCAACCGAGTTTCAGATTTTGGGAAGTGGGTTAATTTTGACTTCCATTTGCATTCATTCAACACCGTAAATGGATGTGAAATTCAAATATATGCATTTAAAAATGACAAAATAATATTCTTCAGGATATTATATCATACAACCGTCTAAAAATCTTAAAGAAAACCAATTGGGCACGACGTAGTTCTACTAGCTCCGTAGGTTTAGTATTAGTTAGTTGCGAGCAGTTGGGACTCTTTTGTGGTATTCACATGTAAAACTTTGTGTACAGGACGTGTTTGCCTGTACAAAAAAAGACTGTAAATAATAAGCACCGGCACACATCAGCCCTCAACCTGGGTAATGATTTAAGTAAAACACCGTGAGGTGCTCTATCCAAACCATCATAAAAGAAAGACGATTTTTGTCAATAATTTAATTTAGGATTATCGAACTGTTTCATGTTCGATGCAGTTGTTTTGCCGCCTGGTAACATATTGATGCATTTTTCAACTGGTAAATATCATGATTTGGAAAAATGGGTCATCAAACTCTCAGATGTGCAACTTTAGCCGTAATTGATATTAATGCAATAAAATCATTTTTCATGTTGAATACACTATGTAAATTTAAGTACGATATTACTTATTTTGAATAAAAATATATTACAATGGTTGGCTATTTACGACAAGAATATTTACATAAATGAAAACATTTATGTAGACAAATTGGAATTAATATGTTTTTGACGATCTCCATTGTGGTACCCACAAGTCAGGGAGGCGTAGGAATGGCAAAGTAAGGATGAAAGTAGAATGAGTTCTGTCGAAATGTGATCCCGAGATGTACTCGTATGAGTGGTAAAACTGTGTATGATCGTGTTAGAAATGTGAAGATTCGGAAAAAATGCAGAATTGATGTGAGCTTAGTGAGTACGATAAATAATGGGACGCTGAGATGATTTGGGCATGCAGATGAACGAAGAAAGGAGTGTAAGGAAAATAAATTATGCTAATGTGAATGGTAAAAGAAGTCGGGAATATATAGCAATATTTTTTCACTGGCGTTCATTATTGTAAACCAAATGTAACCATTGTTTATTACTAAACTTGCGAAAAAAATTATAAACATATGCACCTAATGTAACAGCCCCATAGGCGTATAAACGAGCAGTATATAAACAAATTTTAAGCAACTTTTCGATTCTAAATGTCCATTTTCCAACGGATCAATACTGATATAATTCACCACTTTCATATTAGGTTTAAAGCTTTAACAAGTAGGTAGATATAATTTTTTGTTAAAAATTTCTAATTTTTTCGCAATCAGCCTCGAAATATCCACATTTGTAAATTATTGTAATGTGTTTGTATATTCAATAAAAAAAATATGATTTAAGATTTTTGCGATCACAAATTCGTTATTATTCGTGAAAGCGGAGATGATCGTGCATCTCCCATTTTCCCTTATCCCTTTAACAGTAACCCGCCCCCCTTGATCATGTTCACCAGGATTTTATTTGGAAATTTTTCGATATTTCCTGGCTTCGCATCTACCCTGACGATGAACACTGTAATGTTGTCTGAAATTTTCAAGTATGGGGCTGCGTAATGTAACGCGCTGGCAGAAATTCAGAAAATCAATTGTTCTTTTTATTGAAAAAATGATGCTGTTAAAATAGTTCATCAAATTTTTAATAATTGTCCAAAAGCGTATCGTCTCTATTGGGATACTGGTGGAAAGAAATCAGTTGTGGATTAGTTTGAATTTGGAACATGAAACAGTTCAATTACCCTATTTTAAAAAACGAAATCATAATACAAAAACTGTAACTATGTTAAATATTAATTATTGGAGCGCAATATAAAAATATGTTGTTTTGCAAGCTGACGATGACTCATAAAACACCTGCGTGTGGAACGGAAAACAAAGTGTTTTGATGATATTGACGTCACAAGAACGCTTGTAGGAGAAATTATAAATCGCAAAAAAAACACAATATTGGGCATTCAAAAATTACCATGAGTGGACGGAACACCTCCAGTTAGAACGTGATCTGTTATAATTTAAAATTATAAATTCCCGAGTTTCAACTGAAAGCCGCTATTCACTTCTGTTCCTCCATCACGGCACAATCATTTGAAAATATAATAACTATGTGCAACGAGCTGTTTACTGCAGGCACTCTATCAGCTGAGCCAGACGCATTTGTCATCATTACAATAATGGGGCGTCTCCGTATGCCGGCCCTTATAATCAAATGACCATTCCGCCGCTGAATTCCTGCTGGCTACCAATTGAACTGGCCACTGCTGCAGCAGTCACCTACGCCATTTGCTGTATCGTATGGCGCGATGATGCACAATGTGCCCCAATCTGAAATTATCGCTGAAAGAATTCCGATTGTCTCAGTTTTCTATCTGTGTATTAAAACCCAGTTGTATTGAAATACATATAACCATTTCTTGTGAATTGGGTTGGCTGTAAAGAATAGCAAGTACCTATAAGCTACACCCCTTTGTACGTTCTGTATACCAGTACAATACTTGTAATTAAAATGTGAAATTTGATTTGAATCGTCTTTCTTTTATGATGGTTTGGATAGAACACCTCACGGGCTGATGTGTGCCGGTGATTATTGTTTACAGTCTTGTCTTGTGAAGGCAAACACGTTCCGTACACATAATTACGATAAAAAATATTTGTAAACATATATCAATCATGGAAGTTATGTGGTTTGGTGGTCCACATATCTCCGTCACATTTTTTTTATACTTCCTTGTATCCCCCCTTCTTTAACCAACGCGTTATAATACCTCAAAAAATAATCACTCTTAGGAGTAGTTAAATTAAAAATATTTTTTTTGTATTGAATGAAAATGATAACGTTAATTAAAAGCTTTATAGTTTATTTGAAATCAACCCTTTTATTGTTCATGGCACCATCTGTTGGTCATTGATCGCACTCTCGTGTAAAATTCGGTAATTACTTCTTTTATTTCAATTACTATCACACGTTGCCTTGTCGACATTATATTTTAAATTATGTATAGCATAGTGCGAAGGGATGAAAATACGTGCTCATAATGGGGATAGACCAATACAGTGTTTTGCTTAAAATAAAGCAACACTTTAATACGATCATAATTTGGTCTAACTTATTTTTTCATAAACAATTGTTTGAAATGAAACATTGGGATTGCATTTTTTATTGACATTAATATTCAGAGAGTTTTGGTTCTATCCTCTGCTCTATCCCTAAGATTTTGGAGTGATAGAATTAGATCTTTTAGATGTTAGGAGAATAATTGCAATGGTGTTATTAGCACATAAGCTGTTTTATGGGCACATTTGCAATCCTGATGTTCTGGGACATATTACGCTTTATGTACGCAATGATTTCACCAGAGATAGGCAGGCTTTTTATTTTTCCAAGAGGCAGAACCAATTTAAAAATGATCTTCCCTATGTGGAAAATGACTACGCCCATAAATTACATTTCTTCCGAAGTAGAAATATTTTTATTTAAACATCAGTGACTTCAAGATGGCAATAAGTATTTAGTTTAACTCAAGGCTGCGTCTCTACTTCATATTATAATTGTAATGATTATTATACTGTTATTTGTAATATTATGATGATCTGGTATTTTTGTGAAATGTTATTTGTTACAAAGTTTTTCACGATAAAATAATAAATAGTGAATATTGATCTGTGTTCCTGATTAGCTTACCTAGAGCCAAGAAGAGACAATAAGTAAGAAGACGAGCTCAAAGACACAAGAAAGGACAAAAAGTGACAAGAAGAGATCAGAAGAGACAATAAGAGACAGGAAGAGGCAGTAAGATTTTTACAAAATGGCGCTATGCAAATAATCCAAATATTATTATTATTAAGAGACAAGAAGAAGCGAGAAGGGCCCAGAAGATACACGAGGAGGCAAGAAGATCCAAGAACAGGTCAAAATTTGTCAAGAAAAGCCAAAAATAAACAAGAAGAGCCGAGAAGAGGCAAGAAGAAGGAAAATATAAAAAATAAAAACAACGCTCAATCAATTAATTTATTCCTGCCCATCAAAGTTCCAATACTTGCTTGTTATGTTACCGGTTGCCATTTATGTATACTGGTCGATTAAATCCAAACCTCCTTCTTGTCCTCTAAGCACGTGCTCCAAGTCCTAACAAATTAGTGCCCCTTGTTGTACTGGTCGCACCGAGACAGGAGTGCTCCTGGCTGGGGTGGTATAGTCGTATCGTATATTAGCGTATCGTGATCCAGAATTAGCTTCCTCTGGGGGTATGCTTGAGAATTAGGTTCAGTGCGCTATTGTTTGAATAGTAGAAAATCTGTAAATAGGTTATCCTTAGAAATATAATAATACCTACCTGACAATAATAAAAACGAATTTATGGAATGCAGTTTTGTGATAGTTATCACAAAGTGCGCTTTATTTTATTTTATTGAGTTGCGTTTTAAAAAGTCTTCATACTTCCATGTATTGCAGTAATATGAATTTTTTATATCATTTACCAATAAAATAACGGCATTAAATAAAAAAAATAAAAATACATAACGATATAATTTAAGTACTTCTGATTAAATGCAGCTACTTAAATATACAATAAGGACGGGTTGTTTTACTGAATTTGAACAATTCATCAAATTTTTTTATTTTTATAGTGAATACCTCACAAGAGTCCCAACTGCTCCCGTCTGGAGCCAGTGAGACTATGGCATCCCCAATTGGGGGATGTTGTGAGGCTGAAGGTAAGTGGGGAAGGGAAAGAGGAAGGTGGGGAAGTACCTGGCTATTCAGATCTAGTCACTAAACACGGCGAAAGCCATTTGGAGCAACGTTTCAATTCTGAATGGTGGTCTTACACCAGGGCGATACTGGTAGTATCTTCCACTCTGGAACGTGCCGCAAATATACTATATATTATTTTAGTTAATTAACTGTGAAATAACACAAATTAATCAAATAAAATTTATTTGCGCACGCCGGGTTCGAACCCGCGACCTTCGGAATGGCAGTCCAATTCGTTACCACTGGACTATGCCGGCCGTCATTAATGTTGATTTTCAAGTTCTTTGAAGGTTCTATTCAAGTTCTGTTATTATTTTGTTTTGTTAAGCAACTGGCCAGTGATGATTTAATAATAGAACTTGAATAAAACCTTCACAGAATTCTGTAAACCAACTTGTGTTTTTTTTAAATATTCTCTAGGCATAAATTTAAACATGAAGTGGGTATCAATAATGACAATTAGAGAAAGCGAAACGTTTTGCAATTAAAACTGCTGTTATTCAATTGTGCTGTTGTTCTGCTAATCAATTTTTTTTAATTCTTCATAAATATATATTTTTTTTATACACGAGGTTGTATTAATAAAATTATAAGTTCTCCGACATATTCGATCGAATATTATTATTTTAAGAATGTTATGAATTTAATGAGGTTCATGTTAAACAAATCAATGTTTGAGCATAATCTATTAAACGTGCTACAGCTTCTTCTTATCAATACATTTTCTAGATAGTTAGTATTGCTCTAAGGAATATAAAATGTGTCCGGTGATCTAGTAACTCTTAAAGGACATCTGAGATTTATATTTTGTAAAAGCAACACTTAATAACCTCACCTGATAAGGGACCAGGCATGCCAAAAAATATGATTATAATTTTAAGAAAGAACTACTGTATTTATAAAAATTTAATTATTTAAAAAAAAGGAAGTTTGACTTTAATTTGTTGACCAAATTAAGCAGATTTAGTCGACGTGCTCTGTTGTTTGTTCTTTCTCGACCCGTGGTCGTCCTTGGGAGTGACAACAAATAAGCCCTGAGGCCCTGAGCATACATTGCCTTTAGGAAAAACGGTAATTCCAGCAGAGATCAGCCAGCTACATCCAGTCCGGCCATATCATCTAGTACTCTAGTCTGTTCAGTGCACACACCAAAATACAATTTTATTCAAATTCTGTACACGTAATAGCGTCTTAATTTTTTTGCACAATTTTAAATTGTATTACATAACACAAAATGCTAAAAGTATTTTTTACAACAGTATCAAAAAGCATTTAAGTGATTGATCACCAGATTAAAAGTAGTCCTCTGGCTTGAAGTTGCTAAATCCCATGTAAAATCCCTGGGAAATAATATATTCCCACTTGGATGGGAACTGCGAACAATGGGATTATTGTCGCTATATTATACCACGCGAGTTTAATTGACAGATGTTCTGAGGATTTAAGCCGTTCCGGATCAGCACGGGTAACTTAATTAAATTTAGATTTGTTGCTTTACCCATTTAACCAATTTTTTTCCCCCAAAATGATACGAAATCCGTTAATAACTCGAAGAAGTCTAATGCGATATTTTTTTGGAGAACACGTGAGATATGATATAATTTGAAAATGTTAAAAATAACTAGTTCAAAGATAGCAAATAGTTATTACTTATTTAACAGTTCTTAGTCCATTTACAAAAAAACACACAAGAGTCCGAACTGCTTCAAACTGCTCTCTGGAGCTAGTGAGACTATGTCATCCCTAAATAAGGTTCGCTGTGATGCTGAAGGTAGTGGGGAGAGGAAGTAGATAGGGTAGAGTAGGATGGGGAAGTACCTGGCTTTTCATATTTAGTCACCAAATACGACCAGAGCTATTTTCTACTTTCACCAAGGCGATACAAACAGAATCTACATCTTCTCGAACTGGAATCTGGAACTTGCAGAAAATATACCTAACTACATTATTTTAAATTTATGAAATTTCACAAATTAATCAAATAAAATTTACTTGCGCATGCTTGGATTTGATCAAGAATCGTAACCCTTCAACCATGTGGTACGTGATCGATAAACGGTTCCATTTAAAGTCGTACAGACTTAACTGGTTGCGAAAGGACAATTTTGATTTGTGATTTGCTATGTGTGATACAAAACATGTTTTTGTTTATAATTTCTATTTTAACAACTGGAATGTATTTTAACATATTTTGCCATTTTGCAAAAACGTTTTGAAAGATTGCTTCTCAAAATGGGCCATATTTATAAAACCTAAAAATACAGAATAATGGCGAAATCTAGATGGATTATTGGGTTTAAGCCACAGCAAGCAGTTTCATATTAATATTTTGAGGAATGGTATTAATTAAACAATATGTTAAATGTAAATATTTGTCACCAATAACTCCCATGACCAATTCATGATTATAAAGTATTATTAAATATATTCACTATTATTTAATATATTTACTATTATTTCTGTTATTTTTCATCAGTTTTCATCCATTAATAATTTTGTGAATTTAGTTACAGGTTATGTGAAAAAAGGAGGTTATTTCGGACCTATTATTTTTTTAAAAGACTTTTATCGCGAGAATTTTATAACACTTCCATGAAAGTAGTGTTTTTTTATAACATAAACGCCTTTTGCAAGTATTGCTAAATACAATTTCAAGAAATCAACGTTCATAATGGCACAAATAAATTCAAATTGTCATATTTTAATGTTCTCTGCTGTCTTCTTTTATGCTCTGAGAATTATTATTATAATTGAAAAAAGTGAGAGCTTTCTTGCAAATTTCAAACAAAAAGGCTGTGTTTTTTTAAATTTTGAATGCTCTGAAATTTTTTGATGGTTTTGATTAAAAATGTTCAAGGTAAGCGGTAAAAGTAAAAGGTATTTTTTAAAACTTTTTTTCATATTATTTATGTTATTCTAGGAACGAGTTGGGAAAAGTCGTGTATGGGACAACCATTACTAAATACATTGTAAAAGTATTAATGATAAAAAAATACTAGTGTTATTCGAAGCTGGATTTATCATTGATCTTTCACTTTGAACCAAGTATGTTAAAAGTATATTTCAAATACCAAAATCTAAAAGATAATTTAATCTTGTTTCCAAAATGGTATTTGTTTTCACGACATCTTCAAAACGAAGAAATACATAGAACATTTAAAATACCTTGGAAAAATTCCGAAATTCTGAGAGAAATTATTATTATTTCATGTGCACACGATATTTGCATTATATTACAAACTAATTTGAGAAATCTTTTTGAATGGTGCTCTATCAACAAACTTGCATTGAACATAAAAAAATGTCAGTTCATTCATTTTCACAGAATAAATAATCCAATATTTTTTCAATATACATTAAATGATAAAAACTTAAATTGCGTCACTGAAATTATTGACCTAGGTATTTTGTTCGATAGCAAACTAACTTTTGTGTATCATATTAATAACATTATCAATAAGGGTTTTAAGACTCTTGTATTTATTTTGAGAGTTTCAAAAGACTTCAATAATTTAGGCATATTTATCATGTTGTACAAAACCCTTGTTAGATGTCAACTAGAGTATAACTCTATGTTATGGTCTCCCTTTTACAATATTCATCCCGATAACATTGAAAAGATTCAACATAAGTTCCTGAAGTATATAAACTATAAATTGAATATTCCTATAGAAAATATTGATTATAACTACTTACTAGATAAATTGTCCCTATTAAAACTTTCTGAAAGAAGAATAAAGATTTAATAGTATTACATAAAATACTTCATTACAAAATTGACTGTCCTGAGATACTCAAATTAATCAGCATCCACGCACATACCCAAAAGATCTTGCTGAAATTTACTACCCTTTTATTTTTACAACACCAGGACACTGTCTTATCAAAATTCGCCGATTCCAAGACTTCACAGTCTCGGAAATAAATATTCTGATCTGGGAGATATATTTCATCTTAAAAATAATCAACCTAAATATTGTTTATTTCAATTCTTTTATATATCGAGACACAAATAGACATCTATATCTATATATATTTTTATTTTTTATTTTGAATATCTATTTATGTGAGACTTCATATAATTTTTACTAATGTATCTTATTTTATTATATGCTTTTGTGGTAACATTTAATATTTTTTTCTTTTTTTCGTTGTATTCTGTTTCCTTTATTGTTTTAATTTTGTAGAATTTATAATAACTGTGATACTCAACTATTAAACTTTGTAGTGTGTAAAAGTCAATTAAAACGTGTAATAAATAAACAAAAAAATATAAATAATTCTCTTTGTCCGCTTGATTTGCGAAATTCGAAAAATTTATTTTTATTAAATTCTCTTCATTTATTATATTATTGCCCGAAAAACTTTTCTAAATTATAACAGCCTTTCTAATAAACTTGGTGAAAAACTTATACAATTGATAATGTTGATATTGATAATTATTTTTGGCTGACTTAGCAATGTACATAGCACAAAGGCATAGATGTATATATATGTACATTGCTAAGTCAGCCAAAAAGAATTATCAATATCAACATTATCAATTGTATAAGTTTTTCACCAAGTTTATTAGAAAGGCTGTTATAATTTAGAAAAGTTTTTCGGGCAATAATATAATAAATGAAGAGAATTTAATAAAAATAAATTTTTCGAATTTCGCAAATCAAGCGGACAAAGTATATTCTGAAAAAAGTCTTGTCAGGAGCTTTACGAAGGTTGACCATAATGACCATTGCTTAGAATAGTATTTATTGGGCAAAATTATACTGAGTATCAACCGAATGATAATATCAGGTATATTGGGAGCATGAGCTGACTATGCAAAATCAAGCATAGCGCTAAGCAAACAAGAAACCTGCAAACAGGCAGCTACTTTAAATTCTAATGCAATTTAAAAACAATTTTCCTTTTATCTTGTCATCCTTCGTGACTCTGTTTTTATCTCCCATAAAAGCTCCGAGAGTGTAGCCTGCAGCTGCAGCAAGAATTTAATTCGACGTGTCCCGTGTTCCGTGTTACGTCTTCATCTTGTTTCTTAATCTCCAAATTTCATCAGGAGCTGGAGTACATCACATCGCTGGGGCAAAGTTATCATCTGCGTTCTTTTTCATCGCATCCGCCTGCACTTGGAAATATTTTCTCAACGAAGATTGTAACTACTCCTCCGGGATGGGGATGCTGGTATAAATTATGATCCCTGTATTTTATTTGCATTATCCGCGATGCAATTGCGTTTATTTAGAACTGGGAAAAAAATAATGCGAGATACAGCAATTTTATTAACGTGGTGTCATATGCCATATAAAACTCCATGGGTACTACAATACATGTGACAGGAGAGATGAGAAATAATGTTTCTTACCCTACGTAATGTATTTGCAAAGAATATAGGTATAAAGTATAGTATAAGTCTACATTCAATTGTTTTCACAGTCCTCCTCACAGGGTTTCATGTTCTGAGGCGACTTGTAGTTTTTAAACTTTTGTATTTAGTTTCAAGTTGTCTTTACATCGTCTTCATAATATTTTTAGGTTGAATATCACTTTGTTCTCTCTGTTCGCTATGTTTATATTATGTTTTTACTTTTATTTTAAACATATTCACATTGTTTTTTTTTGTTTGATTTTGTAGAGCATTGTATAATTCGTAGCATAGAATTAAATATTTCTTTGTCCAAAAGATGTATTCCAACTCGGAGTATATTTATACCAGTATATTTTGGCTAATTGCTCTGGTTGAGTATTTATATTGGGCAGTGGTGAACTTAGATTTTTTTATTTTAATTTTAAATAAAATATTTTTTGAATACTGAAATTTTAAGCTTGAAATTTTCGAAATATTTCTTCTGTCTGAGTTACTGTAAAAATTTCTTTTAGTAGTGCTTTTTAGGCTACGTTAAGCCGCTCTGTGTGAGTGCCCAATGCAGACCACCAACCATTTATCCAGTACTCTATTAGTGTTTTTTTAATGTTGTTTATGTTGAGGATATTACGGATGTTTCTTAAGAAGAATATGTACCTGGCGAGTTTTTTATAATGACGTCATTGTGTGAGTTCCATCAGAGATTTTCATCGATTTCGATTCCAAGATATTTGATGTTTTTGGAGCGTGCTATACTTGGACAGAGGCATCATAAACCTTGATTATGTTGATCGATTCCTTGGCATGTATGTAATTTGAGAATCAAGGCATTTGACGGCTGTTCTATGGCTAATAAAAGTAAAATATTTTGGCTACCTTACAAAGGCTACTTATGTAAACTTCTTATGTGTATACTAGAACCCAATTCAAAATTTCTTCCTCCCGAATACATTATTCTTAATTTGCAAGTGTACGTGAATTAGTGCTAATATAAATGCTACTCCTAAGCGGTATTCACATAAAAAAGACAGTCGTAGACAGGGCCGGCCCTATGCGGGCGCTATTGGAGCAGTCCGCTCCGGGCACCGAATTACCAAGGCGCTGATAATACCTAAAACCTAACAGTTCTAACACATCACCCTTATGAGGTTATTTTTCTTAATAATGGCCCAGCAAAAATGATCAATGATCACATATCAAGGCGTCTATTGGTTTTGACAGTGGGCCACAAAAGTTTAGTCACGCCAGGTGCCGTTTAGCCCAAGGCCGGCCCTGGTCACAGATCACGTGTTCATGCACATCTCGGTTCAGGCTTAAAAAGCAGCATTTAGGAGAAGCCAAGAAAAACACAAAGTTTTGAATGCAAAAGCCGGCGAATAAAACATTTTTTCTTACCTTTATTACTTGTCGCTCGAACTTTGTAATAATTTTTGAGGGAGAAATGAAACTCAACGCTTCATAATGCTGAAATGATTAGGAAATTTACCCCGAGTTGCGGGAGAAATCTTAAACTTAGTACAGTTTTTAATTGAATCTTATTAGCTCGTAACTTCAAATCTCCAGCAGACTCCCAATATACATATTGCGGTTGATTTCGAAAACTATTAATTGGAAATAACATTGTTTCATAACCCACATTATCAATATTAATTTTCTGCTTCGCGAGGTATGTGAGAAATATAAATGTATTATAGACAAATCTTTCTCGTGTTCACCAAAGCACACAGGCAATATCAATATATTATTAAACCTAATAAAGTTTGTAAAGCGCTGTATTTACTTTAATTACTTTCCAAGCGCCGCTTTACTCCAAACTTAAAAAAAACTCTTTATCTTGATTTTTATTTTACGTTTGTGTATATTTTTTTTCCTTAAAATTACACTTTCAGTTGTGTTAACATGAACAAATCCCCGTTACTCATATTTTATAAAAGTTAACATTTTAAACATATAATACTAAAAAATAATCGTTAGACAGATCTGAAATTCCAAACATAAAATTAAAACGTGTATCCGAGCAAAAGATATTAAATGAAATAAACTTTGAAATAAAATGAAATTCTGAAATAAAAAGAAAATTTTGAAATAAAAAAAATGTTTCTTCGTATATTTGTACCAGAAATTTTACAATACTTTTCGTACTCTTTCAATAAAAGATACGAAAAGCAAAAACAACATGAACTTGGATAGGACAGTTAACTCATATTGAGTAGTAAATTATTTAGTAGATAAAGCAATCAGCATATTATGTAAAATGTAATTAATAGGATTCAGAACCATAACAGATAGTTAGTAGACACAGATTAAAAAATATATATTAATGAGTCTTAAAAATATATATTTTACAAGTATTTTCTAACGGCACACAGTATGTTAGTGTGATAAATTTGAAAGAATTTAGGTACATTATGTGTGTATATTTTTGAAGCCGAAAACGATTTATTTAACAAATAAAAATCGTATAAAGGTTACAGTATAAAGTTTTTCAAGATTGTTTTTGTTTTTTTTTTATGTATTCCATAATATTATTATTAAATTTACAAAAAAACGGTTTTTTATAAATGATTTTTTCTATGTAATGCTTGACAGTTGTTTCGCCCTCTGAATCAATTTGTCTTAAATGGCGAAACAGCTGTCACGCGTAATAATAATTACACAGCAGAACTTATTTTTTGTAAATTTAATAATAATATTATTGAATATATAATAGAACAACCAAAAAATTAAAATTAAGTTTCACACATCAAACTTGATAACAATAAATAAAGTTTTCAGGATTTTTCAATAAGGGGATTAGGCCTGCTCAGGGCTCCAGTGGTGACGCGATGATAAGTTTTAATGGACTTCTATATTATGCAACCGACACATAGTATATATTGGGATAAAGGTCCTCCAGGTAGGGGTTAGCAAGCGGGGTTACTGTCGGTCATGTACATAATCATCGAATTCTGACCGCCGAGAGTCGGATTACGAAAAGAGTTGGAAATGCTATTAAGAACTTTAAGTTAAACATAATTTGAATTATACGATCTACGAAATAAATTGGAATTTTTTTGGGATTTTTTTATTAAATTCTAAGTGTTCTGGTTGACGAAACGTGTAGCTTTGCAGTAGATGGCTGATTTTCCAGCAGATCACAATGATTTATTTACGAATGTGTGTATCTTAATGCTCTTTAAATAACCTTAAAACGTTTTTGTATCACTATCTTCCCAAATCTTAAGAATGTTCAAATAAGAAAATCGGTACTGTAAATGGATAAATAATCAGTTGCACAAAACCAAATATTAATAAAAATGGGTCTTAAAATACGCCAGTCCAATATAAATTTCTGGAAGACAGCTATATTAACTACCAATTAGCATCTGACATTTATTTATTTATCTAACATTTTATATAAATAAATATCAGAGTCAAGTGTAATTATTATTAAATCTGCTTTAATAATAATTACACTTGACTCTGCATTGGATACATTTTTTATTTTTATATTTCTATGTTTCTTTATACATATTTTACTTTCCATAATCCACAAAATAAATTTTAATATACCTTAATTTAATCGTAAATCATTTTTTATTGTACTATGTACCTAACACAATTATATTACTTGTTACCTATCATTAAGCCAATTAGGGCGTAAATAAATAAATAAATGACCCATGATTGGTTCTGTATTTAAACTTGATTTAAAATTAATTATTGATTTAAAATACAGAACCAATCATGGGTCATGGGCAACTTCTTTCCACGAAGCTGACAACAGCTTAAACTTGTGAATAGTCTTCCTTACATTCGTTTTTAGAGAACAAAGAGAAAAAAGAACAGCAAAACATGTTTTATTTTATTATTTTTTTATTTTTATTTTATTTATTTGGGAAAATCAACAGATTATTTACATATATAAGAATAAACTAAATAATAAAGATAAAATCCAATAACAGATTTTCACTTAAAATTATAATAATAATAAAAAATATTAAAACAAGAAACTAAGGGTTCTGTACCCGTGGCCTGAGAAATTTACAAAAAATACAAAATTGTAAATAATAAATAAAAAATAATAACAGATCTAGGAACACAAATAATATACTAATAACCAGCTAAATTTCAAAAATTTAAATTTAACTGATATACTAATAACCAACTAAAATCCAAAACAAAATTTATTGTAAAATTTCAACACAGCAGCAATCAATAAAAGCACTACACAATAGCAATAATAACAATATAATAAATGTATACCTACAACTAAATTGAACACATGAGTATAAATTGGAAGGTAAGTAACTGGAAAGGATTCAAAGCAATAACATGATAACTTCAAGTAGAATATTTAAAATTATTTAATGTTAGTTATTACATATCTTTTAAAGGTTCCTAAATTACTTGAGAATATGTCCATATCATTAAAATTCTTATTAAATATACTACAGGCTCTGAATATAAACGCATTTTGTCTTATATTAGTAGAACATTTATGGAGATGAAAAAGTGATTTTTCTCTAGTTCTAACGCTCGGAACTCTAAAATTAATTTCAGACAGAAGGGGAGAACAATCAATAAAGCCATTGATAATTTTATGGAGATATATTATATCTGCGGAGTCTCCTCTAGTTTTTAATGGCTTAAGTCCATAAAGGTCCATCGAGCTGTTTACGTCAAGGTTTGAATTTAGTTTGAAATTTAAATGATGGACAAATTTTCTTTGGATGGCTTCAATGCGATTTATGTAAATATTATATTGAGGATTCCATATGGGAGAAGCGAATTCAAGATGACTGCGAACATAAGAAAAATACAATATTTTAAGTGTTATGATATTATTAAATTCTTTTCCAATACGGAATAAGAATCCTAGCATTCTAAGGGCTTTCTTAACAATCATATCAATATGAGCCTCAAATGTAAGTTTACTGTCAAGTATAACACCTAGATCACGAATTTGTGTAACTTTTTTGAGTAGTTGGCCAGCTATATGATAATTATGGTCAAACTTAATTTTATTTCTAGTGAAGGTAATTACATAACATTTAGAAGTGTTCATGTTGAGACGATTGCGGATACAATAATCATTAAGCCTATACAGATCTTCTTGTAGTTTAAAGCAGTCAATTATAGAATTAATAGGCAGGAATATTTTCATATCATCAGCGAAAAGTAGAACATTTGCATAATTAAAGCATTTTATAATGTCGTTGATGAAAATTGTAAACAGTAACGGTCCCAGGTGAGATCCTTGGGGCACACCTGAGGGTATATTTACAATCTCAGAGATGAAGCCATTTATTGTTACTCCCTGAGTGCGCCCATTAAGATAGGAGACTAACCATCTATATAAATCCCCATGAATTCCCAAAGCTAGTAATTTGGACAAAAGAAGACTGTGGTCAATTTTATCAAACGCTTTTGAGAAGTCTGTATAGATTACGTCAACTTGGATTTGATCATCCATTGATTTAGTAATATTTTCAATGAAAATGGCAAGATTAGATACAACCGATCTTTTTTTCATAAAGCCATGTTGGTTCACGAGTATTACAGACTCGATGCAGTTATATAGTTGTTCATGAACAATTTTTTCAAAAATTTTACTAAAGATTGGTAATTTAGATATCGGTCGATAGTTCTGGACATCATTTTTAGCCCCAGACTTAAAAACAGGTGTGATGAGAGCACTCTTCCAACGATCAGGAAAGATACCTTCTTTCAATGAGGATTGAAAGAGCAATAATAGGGGCTTCGAGATTACCTTGCTACACATTTTGATAAAGAAAGCCGGAATTTTATCACTACCCGCACCCAGTGAGCATGTACCTATTATTAGGTGTGTAAAATAACTGCATAATTAAATGTAAATTATATTATATTTAGTAAGCGAGCATTTTGACTAATACAAAACTAAAACAAAATTGTAGAAACTTGTAAATAACAATTTCATATTAAATAACAGAAAAAAACGTTTTTTTATTTTTCGCAGCTTACTTTGTGATATTTTTCTATCGAGGGTATTTCATATGAGTAACGTTTCGGCATATTAAATGTATAGATCTTATTTAAAAAAATAACGTTTTTTGGAACTTTAAAACTTGTTATAAATAACAAATAAACTAGGCTTAACAAATTCGTCAAAATTTTTATTTCACACATGAACATGTGAATGTACACCTGTCCATTTAAATAATGTTTTTAACTAAATTAAGGCTCACGAAAGCAAAGCAGTTGTATTAAAAGGTGAATGAGGTTATTGAATGGAAAACAAGAGGGCGACAAAGGGGATAGAAAAAGGTTCGGGATTGTTCGGAGGTTAGGTTAATGCGATGTGGAAAGGATATAATTAGCGTAATTCAAGTATGATAAACAAAGGAGGAAGAGAAAATGTGAAATAATTATTTTAAACAAAAGACCTGTGTTATGATAACACGGAACATGTCATTAAACAAGGAACATTTTTAACAATAATAAGTTTTTTTTATTAATGTTTATTAGAGATTTACATAATCCTATTACAATATACATGACATAATTTTAAATATTTAACAATAATATATTTTAGTGTCATTGCCTAAAATTACTCTTGAGACCGTCGAGGCCAATGTTGAAAATGTCGGGAGACCTAGACATTTCATTTAGCAGTACCATACCTCTTGTCATGCTATGCTGGGCCATAACGTTCGTTCTGCCACGTGGAATAACTCTTTGAAAGTAATGCGATGTCATTTGTTTGTTTTTTTTTTTTTTTAATTTTTTTATTAGTGTCTATTTAATTACAGGTTTGATGATAGTTACAATATATGATAATCTATAATATTTCATCTGTTTGTTCTTAGTCCTCCTCACTAGGTAGTCCTGTGCTGAGGCGGACTGGTAGATTTCTTTGATTTTCTGTTATTTAGTTTCTATGATGTTTTTAATACATTTTCTAGTATGTCTGCATTAATTTCATTCACCCATGTTTTGATTTTTTTCTTAAGCTTATTTATCTTTTCTATCTTTTTCAAACTTGGAGGAAGGATGTTTTAAAGTTTATGCCAGTTTATGGTTGCCAGATATATGTGGTTTCTTTGGCCAAAACTTGTCTTGAATTTTGGAACATCTCGTATATCCCTTTTTGAGGCTCTTGTATTATGTATCCGAGTTTCATTAGGAGATTTTCTGTTTTTAAAATGGTGTATTAAAATATTCTTGGTATATATTTGTTTTAAATTTAGAATGTCATAACACTTAAAAATATCTTTTGAGGGGGTTCTGATGGGTAATTTTAGTATGGTTTTTATAATGCTCTTCTGAGCAATATCTAAGTGGTTAATATTATTTGCTGTAGCAGATCCCCATACTAGAATTCCGTACTCAAGACGGGAATGACATAAAGCATAAAATACTTTTTTGATGTCTTTCCTAGGTAGTATGTTTCTTAGGTTTTTGAAGAAATATACAAGTCTCGTAAGCTTTTTAGTGATTCCATTTATGTGTATGTCCCATCTAAGGTTTTCGTATATTTCCACTCCTAGATACTTAATACTTTTTGCCTTCATGTACAGGGTTTTCCAATAAGAGGTGTTATTTTGAATAGCCCGCTATTTCGGTAGATGTTAATTTTGAAGCTGTTATTTTTTGACATTTGACAAGAAGAAACTATGCCATTAATACAAATGTAACAATACATGCTTCAAAAACGCATTGAAATTATTAAAATTCACTCGAGTGAATCAAATGCAAATCATCTTGAGTGATGAGGCCCATTTTCGCCTAGGTGACTTCGTCAACAAGCAAAATTGTCGCATATCGCCTCGGAAAACCCAAGAGTGTTTGTTGAAAAGCCTCTATCCTCAACGTATGACTGTTTGGTGCGGTTTATGGTCCGGCGGAGTCATTGGACCTTACTTTTTCGAAAATGAGGCTGGAGCAACAGTTACGGTGAATGGATTGCGCTACCAAGTGATGATTAATGATTTTTTATGACCGGAATTGGATGGTATTGATCTGGACAACGTTTACTTTATACAAGACGGCGCTACGTGCCACACAAGCAACAAAATCCTGTATTTTTGGCTTGATAATTAGATTGCCTAAAAATATTATGGATGAATTATTTAAATACTGCAAGTAGTTACTATATACCTAACCCTTATCGTATACGATTGTCTGATGATCCGAATAAATTTTAATATTTGTGCCTGAACTTCACAAAATAAAATAATAAATACGTTATCGCGATGTTTTTTTGATGTTACATATATCAAAATAGGCGAGAATTTCAACGTTATCGCCATATGCGCAACGAAATAGCTATTTCGTCCAATTCAGAATGTTACACAAGAGTACTTACCCCAGTTGGAACTATTGCCTGGGTTCTGCTTCAGGGCCAATGTTGTGCGTAGGAAAGAATGGGAGAATAAACGTTTGAGGATATAATTATTTGAAAGAATGGTAATCCTGGTATACCGAGATAAAAATGAAATCAAATTTATTACACATTTATTAGATTTAAAATGGTTTATATGCATAAAGTGGATGAACAGCGAGAGTAGTGTCAAGAGAATACGACGCGCAAGGGAAAGGAAGAATAAATCAAGAATAGGTACTCGAGGGATACACGATTAGGAAACTCAAATATTTAACATATAAAACTTGAAACTTACATAATAAAGTCATGTCAGGAGTCAGTATAACAAAAGGATATGAATGGTTCAATGTATGAATGTGAATAAAGCAAGGAGTGTCTGGCAAGATATAGTTGTGTGGCATTCTATCACCTTTGAGTATCCAAAATCGCGCCCAACATTTGTACACGGTCGATATTTAATTTATTTAATTATATTAAGTCAAATAAATTCCACAGTAGACAGAATGAGAAAACTGATCTATATATTTTTTAGACTAAGAAATATTGTATCATTAAAAATACTAAAAGATATTTATTATGCACTTGCGCACTCTGTTCTACAATACTCCCATTGGAAACTATTCAAAAAATATTAATAAAAATCATCTTAAAAAAGCCATATTACTACCCAACTATAAATGTTTTTCAAGATTTCCCGGTTCCCCCACTTACAAAAATTTATGACAAAATTGCACTTCAAATACATAAAGATTTCTTTAGTAAAAATAATTTACCACAATTGAATATTAGCAAAAGAATAATATCTGTTGGAGGACTAACCGTGCCACTAGCACGAACCACAACAGCACAGCATCACTATATATTCAAGGGTGTAAAATTATTTAATAAATTACCCCTTGATATACGATCGGAAGAAAACTACGAAAAATATTTAAAAAAAATTAAATTAAAATACTCTTGTAACACCTCATAATTTTACTTATTGTTTAGAAATATGTTCTTGCCTTTTCAATTCTTTGAATCATTTTTTAACTAACCTATATTTTTATTACTTTTATTGTTATTTTTTGTTAAATTACTAATATTTTTTGTTTGATTTAAACAAATGTAAAAGTATTTTGTTGTCCTCTCCTAAACACAAGCAGCTGCTTTATTAGGAGAGTGTTTGAAATATTGGTGTTTCTATTGTTATAAAATTGTAACCTTGTTTATATGTTTCAATAAAAATTAAAAAAAAAAAAAAAAAAATGTTACATGAGAACGGGTTGTTTCTACGACGTACCACAATCGTTCAACAGCTCAGCTGTGGAACAATTTGCCGGTCTCCATGTTTCATTACTCCTAGAACATGGGTTTATCCATGATCTATGTTCACTCCTTGCTCTCCGCAAAAAACTCCTTCACACAGCATCCCCAAAGTTGACATAGGCCCCGAGAGAAATTATTTTCCGCAAGGCCTCTTTGGTGGAGTTAAAGTTTAAAAAGTAGGTACGGGATAGAAGGAGATGGGTCACTATTTAATTCCAGCCTGATGTGTTACGTTGAAAAAGTTTAAGGTCGGGTTTTTTCACGGAAATTCAAATATAACATTTTCTTTTACAGATGAAAAGTCTTCGTTAAATTTCGTTATCGGCTTTTGAACAAATTATGGTCAGTAGAAGAGGACAAATATTTTGTTGTCAAGCTTGTCAGCTTATTACAATTTGATAAAAAGCGGAAACGCACATAGAATCGGCGTATAACGGGAACCTTTCAAATCTCAAAAACGAAATTACGCTGAATAGCTATTCGATGACTTTGTTACACGTGAATTTTCGTGAAACAAACGGTCAAAAAAGGGAATGTACATAAAAGCAAGATTTAATAAATTCGCATTAAGCTCGCATTAAATCTCCTTCCTGCAGATAAATCGTGTGATGATTAGTGATAATCACTTAGGTACAACGAATATTTACGGGAAAGGAGGAGTAAGGTCGTGAATTAGGTCTGGTCCGATGTGCTACATTTACAAAAAAAAGTTTTAGCACCTCTGTCCTCTGTAGGGCAATCCAGGGCTTAGGGTCGGGATCCTAATAAATAAGACGACCGTAA
This sequence comes from Hesperophylax consimilis, assembly GCF_061612785.1. Lineage (NCBI taxonomy): Eukaryota > Metazoa > Arthropoda > Insecta > Trichoptera > Limnephilidae > Hesperophylax > Hesperophylax consimilis. The sequence goes on along the minus strand of NC_142840.1, from coordinate 18,328,849 downwards.
AACAAGTGGCGCTGTTGAGAGGAACGACCCATAAAAAGTTGGCACTGAAAACATAAGAGGCGGGAACGGTACCGCATGACCGCGGCTATATACTTACTCCGTACAGGCCATATTGTAGGTCCTATAGGCCGTATAAAGGCTATGGGCAATATGGACATCGGCCTGACTGGGATCTCTCTCGAGAGTAGCACGGAAAATCTTTTTCTTTTTTTTTTTTTTTTTTTTTTATTGAAAATTTTTTTGATACATATATATACAGGTACATACATAATAACAAAAAATAAAAGAGAGTAGCAAAAAAATCCCACAAAGGCGAGGCCTGTGCGTGGGCATTATTATTTGTATGTGGATATTTAAAACAGTGGTTTAAATGAAAATAAAATATTGTACATGGTGATTGATTTTACCGTAATTTCAGTTACTTTTACTAAAATTCCAAAAATATTTAAGTGCTCAATGAATATTAATTGGTACAACAGGTATTAATTGATACAACAAACACATAGCAGACTTTATTATATATCTACTCTTAAAGCTAATTAGTTGTAAGTATAATTAATGGCTTTGTTAATAACTTATAAGAAAAAAATATCTATTTTGGCTGTTTTGAGCGTTTTTGAGAGTTTTGATATATTTTTTATATGCATGAAGATTTTGACGAGTGGTCTCTTTAAGGGTTGAACATACTGAATTATAGATTTTTGGAGCAATAAAACTAATGTGTCTCTGGGCCTGTCTAGTTTTACAGTGGGGTACAACATACTCACAGGCGCCACATCTTCGACTGGAACGATTAGAATTTTTAATAAAATTGTTTGGGTGCTTGTAGATAAATTTAAGACATTGAAAACTATAGGTTTGTCTAAGGTCCAAAATATCGGTTTCCCTAAACAATTGTTTGGAGGGATAAGATTTACTTTTCTGGTACATAATCTTAATTATTGATTTTTGGGCAATTTCTAATGGTTTGAGATGATTATTGTAACTTCCTCCCCAACCAATTATTCCATAGGAAATAGATGAATGAACTAGTGCATCATAAACTAATTTTATGGTTTTTATATTAACTATATTACACATTCTTTTAAAAACATAATTTAAATATCTCAGTTTGTTAACAGTTTTTTCTATATGGCTGGTCCATTTTAGTTGAGAATCTATGGTTACACCTAAGTACTTAATATTTTTTCCTGATTTCATCTTTTTACAGTTTGAGCATGCGGTAGGGTTACAATTTACATTATGAAATCTTAAATTAAGATTAGTTTTGGGAGCTGACTTCAGTGTGATATAGAAAGGAATACAGAGAGTTTTTTTCATAATTTAAACTAAGAAGGTTTCTATCTAGCCACTCTTTGACAATAGTAATACATTTGTTAGCCTTATTAGTTGTGTCTTCCCATGTATTTCCTTGGACTGTTATTGCAGTATCGTCAGCAAATGAGAAAATATTACCAGGTATAACAATGTTACATAAAACATTTATATAGATTAAAAAGAGTAGCGGCCCTAATACAGTCCCTTGTGGAACACCGTGTTTTACTGTATCAAAATTGCTCAAACACATTCCAATTTTTGTACATTGTTGTCGATTCGAAATGTAATTTTGTAAAAGCATGAGACATTTATTTTTAATTCCAATGTTGGATATTTTCTTCTATATAATTGTTTAATATTTTCACTGGTTTATCAAGTTTTTATTTAATTTTTATACCACTCCCCCTGTTACGAAGTAATTATAATATGTAATACATGTATATTACTAGATAAGTGTTTGTAATAAAAATATTTTATTGCTTTTATTTTTAATTATCTACTGATTTCTCTCACTAATTTCTGCGTAAAATGATTGTAATTGTTAATGGTTACTACCTTTTTTTAAAAGGGTATTCAGAAATTAGTAAGGGAAATCAGTAGATAATTAGAAATAAAAGCAATATATCTAGTAATATATCATGTATTGTTTCATAGTGCTTTCACACAAACGAAGTATTGAATTCCGTAAGTCTAAACTTAAACTTGAGGGTGCACAGTTTACACCCGCGCTGTGCAAGCGGGTTTCCTACAGAGCATCGGACCATCTAATATAAATGCATCGTTTGTAAGTGGTAATGCCACAGTTTGTCGACAGCTGTCACAAGTAATAATAATTACATAGCAGAACTTGTTTAAACTGTTTTTATAAATTGAATAATAATATTATTGAGTATATAAAATAAATGAAAAAATGTTTGGTGACATTTCAGTTTGTTTCTGTTAGTGATATTTTCATAATTGATCCAACTTTTACTTTAAAATATTAAATGGCGTTTTTTCTGAAATAATTGTAAATATATTACGTCGGGTTTTTCGTTCAGTTGAGTGTTTTAGGTTTCAGTCTGTATTTGGTGTCAGTATATAATCTATTTCTAATCTCCCTATGTTTTGTATCAAGCTTTTACTATGTTTTAAATGTTAAAATACTGTTGTGAGTTTTGAATGAGAGTGGGATTTGGTTGTATATTTTAGTTACATGGTATATTAAGCTTTCTTGCCCAAATGTTGTACTCTTCTATTATTCTGACTCTTGACCTGGCCCGATCACTGTATAGGTGTATAGTGCCATTTTTACCTCGGGCTTCTTCTACTACTCATATTTGCGTCACATATCCTAATTACATTCCTTTCTTCGTTCATTTGCTTTAGATGTCCAAACCATCTGAGGGTCCCTTTCTTAATCGTACTCATTGCAATTACATCAGCCTTGAGTAATTTGCGGATCTTCACATTTCTGACACGATCGTACATGGTTTTAACACATATACGCATCAGGGCGGCATTTCTACAGTATTATACTCTCATCTTTCCCCTGCCAGTTCCATACTTTACTGATGTACATCAGAGTAGATATCCACACTTTATTGTGGACTACTAGCTTCGATTATTTGGACATTCTGTTTTTAGTAACAAGAAAGTTACTCCTATCAAGGTTCTTTCAAGGACTTTTTACTAAACGTAACTAATTTATGTAAAACTACTAAAGATCCGTAAGATTCCCTGCGTAGCATGTTTATGAATGTTGAGTTAGTTACTATTACGATCTCTTTATATTTAGAAAACTTTATTTGACTCCATATTCAAAAATTAAATTTCAATACGATTTGTATTCGTCTATCCAAACCTACAATGAAACCGTTTCGGTTATTTTGTATAAAGTAAAAATTCCCTTCATTCAATAACGCTTTTGTAAATGTGCATACCACACAAGAGTCCTAACTGCCCGTGGTAGTGTAGTATTTCAAATTGGGGTAGGTTGTGAGGCTATAAGGGAAATGGGGATAAAAATGAGGTGGGAAACTGGAAAGTGGGGAAGCACTTCGCCATTTTGAGTTGCTCAACTCAGCTAAAGCCATTTCAATCAACAGGTTTTTATTATGAATGGTCGTACTTCACCAGGGTAAGACTGAGATTACTTTTTGTTTTGGAGATAGCAAAAACAAATTCCGATATTGTTGATTACGTAGGTAAATATGTGGGACGGCTATATACACGGTGTCCGGAAACTCGTAGTACAAGCGGGAAACTGGAGAATCTACACCACATGGGGAACCCAAAAAAACATAAATTTTTTTGATTTGAGCATTTTCAAAAAAAACCAAAAAAAAATATTTTTCGTCTATTTTAGGGTTAAAGTTTTTTCTGGTGTTTAGGGTTGAATAACAGATGTTTTAACCCTGCAGAGCAGAAATATTTTATGATTACACCGGGTTAAATGAAGGGTGATTTCAAAATAATGCTTCAAATCCGAGTTTCTTCATTTGTTTTACTTTCAAATAGTTTTAATTAGTTGGGTACTTTGATCTTCAGTAATAATTTATAAGAATTTGATTAAAAAAAAAAAAAAAAAAATCAACTTCAAACTCGATTTACTCGATAACGAAAGCTCAAATAATAAAAAAAATATACTACAAAATCGACTCCAAATGTGATGTAGATTCACCAGTTTCCCGCTTGTACTACGAGTTTCCGGACACCCTGTATACCTTGTGTTTAGGTGTGTTACTATGACTTATTACACCTGAAAAACCAGCATTTGTTAATTAAGTGTTAATCTCAAGTGATCTACCAGGTAAGTATTGTAATATATATTATCTCCATATATAGTTAGTAATAACATAGATCATTGTAGAAATGTATTAGCGCCCTTGAGGGGATTTAGCACAAGAACGGCGCTATACAAATCATCCAAATATCATTATTAGTATTAAAGCATTAAATTTAATAAATTACGTTGTTGTTTCACCTCATTCATTTTTTTTAAAATGTTACACTGTTTGTAAAACCAATCAGCTATAATTAATGAAAAGTTTAAAAAAAGTAGTATTAACCGAAAATATTTCGTTAGATTTTGGTTTATAAAATACGTAGATAATTTTGGTAAAGGGAAAGAATAGGAGTAACTGATAAATTTTTAGTACGTCTGGTAATTTTGCAAAGAGGAATCGGGGGATGTAGTGATTGTGGTCTATAAGGGAGAATGCAGTTCGAAATCAAGGAAGGGTGAACTAGGGAGGCTAAAACAAATTCTCCATTTCAAACTGTAGAAACATCTTTTTCTGTAGGCTTAAATTTTAGTCATTGCATGGAACGTGGCTCGGAAACAATATTTGAAGACCGTATCTGAATAGACATATACTTTTTATTCCTTTTACGCAAAAGCAAAACCCTTCCCAATCGATTTTAAATATAACGTAGACGGTAGATGATCAACTATTTGAATGTGAAATCAATCACTTTTTTTAATTAAATTTATAATTACTTAAACACTACCTCCGTGAAAAAGGGTTATTATACGCTCAGGTGAAGAGAGAACCATGAATCAAAACATCTTTGGAAGGAACTGACATGTTCCGCCTTCCTCATAAAATATTTGCTTTTGACTGATACTTGTTAAGAACTCTTTCATTTCTTTTGTTATCGGCCCGCGATCCCATTTTTAATAGGAAAACCAATAATTTGACCAGATTTTTGATAAATTAACAGTATTTCATTTAAGTAAGTGATGATTGCATTGTTAGATTATTTTTACTATATTGACTAATGCCTACAATATTATTTTATATAAATTTTAAAAAATATGTATTATATGCATAGATTATAATGCTTAACACAATTTCTAGCTAGTCTAATTCTCTAGTTTGTATGTAAGGTTGCCAACCCATTCTTAATTTACGAAAAGATAGTGCGATATTTCAAAAACTTTATGATAATGTGTCAGCTTATCATATTATCTTCTTAGATTTTTTGCATCAATTTCGTTTTGTAAGTATATATATATTTTATGATAAACTTTGTGCTAAAACTCAAATTCGTCAAATTGAAGAATGCATTTCCAAGAATGCCTCGATTGAAGACTGGTCTAAACGTCTGGTTATAAAAATAAATTATTTTATGTATTAATGCTTAGTATAGATTATTTGCTCATTAAAGATGGAGATATGTACTTGTGATGCAATCTTTACAAGCGTCGAATCGTAGCTCACATTTTAATTTTGTTTCAAATACAAATAAATTTATTGATAATGATACAGTGAAACTCTCTTATAAGCTTTTCCAACTGACTTGAAAATTAACTTCTTATGTAGGAAAACCGTATTGTGGTATAAATAGGGCTAACTAACTAACTAACCATCACGCCGTTTCCCCGCAGGGGTAGGCAGAGAGGACGGACCGCCAAACAACTCGGTCTTGGCACACACTCCTTGCCTCATTCACATTCATACATCGTCTCATACATACTCTTCTATTATTCTGACTCTTGACATGGCCCGACTCGAGTATCTGATTCACTTGATCGTGCCATGTCTTCCTCGGGCGTCCCCGACTTCTGCTACCATTCACATTTGCATCATATATCCTCCTTACACTCCTATCTTCGCTCATTCGCTCTACATGCCCAAACCATCTAAGCGTCCCTTTCTTAATCTTACTCATTACGCTTACATCAGCCTTGCACTCTTTGCGGATCTCCACATTCCTCACACGATCAAACATGGTTTTACCACACATACGCCTCAGGGATCTCATTTCAACAGCATTTAATCTACTTTCATCCTTTCTTTGCCAGTTCCATGCCTCACTTCCATACATCAAGGTAGGTACCAGCACTCCGTTGTGGACTGCTAACTTCGCTTCTTTGGACAATTTTTTGTTAGCGCCTACGGCGTTTAGTCCTCCATTAACGGAATTACCTGCATTTACCCTTCTTTCGATATCTCTGTCAGCCTTCCCATCTCTCGTAAACATACTTCCTAAATACACAAACTCATCCACCTGCTCCAAGTATTCCCCATTCACAATTATATTGCACACTGTTTTCGTACTCTCTCTTTCAAACACCATTACTTTAGACTTACTTACATTCATCATTAACTCATTCTTCATGCATACTTCGTTCACCCTAGACACGAGAGACTGTAGATCATCTATACTATTAGCAATCAGCACCGCATCATCAGCATACAACAGGCAACATACTTTAAAATTATTCAAATTCGCGCCCAATCCCACCTCTTTCAATTCTTGCATACAATTATCCATGTATAGATTGAATAACCACGGTGACATTACGCAGCCTTGTTTAACACCTTTTGTGATATCAAACCACCCCGTAAAACCACCGTTTACCCTAACACATGCAACGCTTCCCTCATACAGAGACGCAATTGCCTGAATCAGATTCGTATTCACTCCATACTTGGACAACACCTTCCATAGCTTTTTCCTGTCGACTCGGTCGTATGCTTTTTGTAAATCTACAAAGGCACAGAAAAGTTTCTGGTTTTTTGCCAGAAACTTCTCAGTGAGCATACGCAATGAGAAGATCTGGTCCATGCACCCCCTTCCACTCATGAAAGCACCTTGCACATCCCATATTTTATCCTTTGTTTCCTTTCTTACTCTTTCAATCAAAATTCTACCATACAGCTTGCCAACTGAACTAAGCAGGCTAATAGCCCTATGATTCCCACATTCCATACGTGACCCTTTACCTTTGTATAATGGCATGATCACAGCCCTTCTCCAATCTAAAGGCGTGTAACCTTCCTTTAAACATTGGTTAAAAAGATTGCACAACCATGTGAGAATTACACGGCTACCTCCTTTAAAATATTCAGCAGCAATATTGTCAAACCCAACAGCCTTACCATTCTTCATACATTTAATCGAGCTTTCTATCTCATCCATGCTAATTTCGGTAACATTCACTCCATCGTCATTCATATCTGATTCGCCACTGGAATCACTGTCATTCACTTCGCTTTCGAAGACTTCCTCGAAATAATTCATCCATCTCTCTTTTATTTTTTCCTCATTCGTCAACATTTTTCCATCTTTTGATTTTATCACTTTCATGCTTCCGTTTTCTGGGCCACTCCGGGACCTTTTGACTTCTTTCCAAAACAACTTAATGTTTTCTTGGAAATGGTTTGTCATTTTCATTCCTTCTTCCTCTTCCAGGCGTTTCTTTCGTTCTTTCACTCCAACTCTTACTTTTTTCTTACATTCCTTATATACTTCTTTCGCTCGATACTTCTCTTCGCTGGAAGCACTGCCAGCCGCAATCAGACACAACCATGCTTTCTTCTTTTCTGAGACCAGTGCTTTAATCTCATCATCCCACCATGCATCACCTTTCTTCCTACCTTGCGTACTTATTCCACAAACCTCCCTAGCAGATTCACAAAGACACACTTTTATGTGGTTCCATGTTTCGTCTATGCTTAGACCATCCATTTCCTTCGCATTCAATCTTATCTCTGCACAATTCACATACTTACTTCTCACATTATCGTTTTGCAGTTTTTCTATTTTGACTCTTGTCGGAGCTGGTACCGTTTTCACTTTAGAGCGCCAACCGCGAAAGAGGTTTACTCTCGACACTACAAGAAAGTGGTCAGTTTCGACCTCAGCCCCTCTGAAAACTCTTGTGTCCTCGGTAACAGCTCTCAACCTAGAGTCAATTACTACAAAATCAATAATTGACCTCTCATTTCCTCTTTCCCACGTATATTGGTGGATACCTTTATGATCGAAGAAAGTATTCGACACAAACAGGTTCCACTCTAAACATACTTCAAGCATTCTGTTCCCGTTGTCATTCGTTCTTTTATCCCCAAACATACCTAAGACCGAATCAAATCCGTCACGTCTAATTCCCACCCACCCATTCAAATCGCCTGCCATTATAATCCTTTCGTTCATATTTTTTAGTCTCATTACAACATTCACACCAGTCCAAAAATCATCTTTCACTTCATCGCTTTCAGAATTAACAGGGGCGTAGCAAATAACAAGAAACACCCTTGTCAAACCGATTTTAAATCTGATCCACATTATTCTCGGACTTACACATTCATACTGCAACATACATTCAATCATTCTGGGAGACAGTAGCGCTGCAACACCTTGACAAGCCCTCTCCGTATCTGGTCTCCCAGACCAAATGACGAGCCTATCATTATGCTGCATTGTACCGCTACCTTTTTTCATACTCTCTGTTATACAAAGTACGTCCAAACATTTGCTCACCATAGTATCACACAGTTCGTTCATCTTTCTTTCCATTCCTCCTCTAATGTTCCATGTACCAATTCGACATTGATCACGTTCCGTCCTCCTCTTTGCGCCACCGAAGGGTTGGCGATGTGATGGATAGCGAACCTCATCGACATCTTTGTCGGCCATTCCCTTCCAAGTACTACTTAAACATCTTAATTATACAACTTATCATATCGTTACACACATAAAACAAATAATACATATTTATACGCTTAATATAACATTTAACTTAACAAATAAACTACCACTAAAAATAGTTATTTTAAGGGCAATTTTTTTATTTCAGTCTTCAAGGGACGGTAAAACTTCTAAAACATGAAAACTTCTGTTGTGAAAACCTTATAAGTGGGTTTCATTGTGTGACATTTTTGCATGTTGACTTAAAAGTATATTATAGACTGCTCCAAATTGAATTATGTTTACACAATTTTCACAAATGTTCAATAGGATTTATCTTGGACTGCGTTAATGATTATTACAGGATGTAAAAATATGTGCAGTTAAACGAGGGACTTCAAAAAACTACTTATCTGGGAAAATATGGTTTGAAAACCATACTTTCCAATATGCTTTAAAACTCATAAGTGGGTTTTACTGTACGCTTGATGTTTGATCTCCTAACATAAAAATAAATCATTGCTTGTCAAACATAGAGGTCTCCAAAGTTGAATTCTGAGTAAGCGTTATTCAATTTCGAGACCAACAGTCTTTATGAATGTATAGTATTTTGTCTAAATGTAGTACAATAATGTTATTATTAAAATATGTACGTATGTATTGTGGTCGGTGTGTTTCGGGACATATTTACCCAAATCGCTCGTGTCCCATTAAATTCCTAGAGAGTTTCTCAGTAATTATTGTTCATAAAATAATATTATAGAAATAGTCAAATTGAAACACCAATTCCAACTAATTATAAATAATTAAATATAGGCTTTGTGTAAGGCTTTTCATTTCATTCATGTCATCCTCCTTTGCTTGCGGTTCTATTAATATGTACTCTAAATGTTAAATCTCTAATATTCAAGAAGATTAATTACAGTGAAAATCTCTTATAAGGTTTTTCAGAAGATAGAAAAAAAAAACTGAACCTTATAAGTGGGTTTCACTAAATCTCGAAAATAATAATTTAAAAATTGAAATGTATATTATAAAACTTTATGCAACACTTTTGTATTCAAACTTTTTTATTTATTTTTAATAAACTTTTACGACAAACATTCCTCGGGGTTTGCAAATTCACGAATAACCTAACTACAATGTTTGAATTCTTCTACATACTTTCATAATTTAAAGCTTAGTTTGCAGATGATTAAACCTGCAATTTCTGGGTGTGAACCCGATTCTTTGGCCACTCGGTTACTAACGATTCTAAAAGACAAATATGAAACAAAGTTTGTGTGAGGCAAATGATTATAAGGCACAAAACTAGTAAATGTTTTTTCCTTTTACAGCGTAAATCTCTTTTAAGGTTTTCCAAGGGAATGAAAAAATGAAAAAACCTTATAAATGTGAGTTTCACTGTACAGTGAAACTCTCTTATGAGGTTTTACAAGGGACTAAAAAAAGATACGTGGGAAAATCTTATAATATGTAACTTCTTAGTGATGAAAACTTAATATTTTAATATTTGAAACTGTTATTTCGTGGTGGAATTCCATTATAAATATATATAAAGAACACAATTTTAAACTTTTTTCCACTTGTTTTTATTGATGAAAACTTCATATGGGGGAACCTTTTAAATTTTCAGTGTAACAATGTGCTATTAAATTAAGTTTTTTCTTTCATTATATACTTTATTGTTAACTGCTGACTCTTACTGAGTTTAGGCTTGCTTATATCTCGTATTTTCTTTATCCATTAATTCTTCTGACATTTTAGTTATAAGTTCACATTAAACATTCATAAAATATGTAAGTATTCACTAAATATGACTGCCCTAGAATAATTTCATCCATGGAGACACAAGCTTTATACATTTGTACTTCTATTAGAGCAAATTAATTTCTTAATTTTTTATTAGAATTTACCTTGTAAAGTTGTAACATAAAAGTATAATATTGTGGTCATTATAATATTTCCAGTACACTGAATAATGTGCTATGAAAATTTAATGACCCGGGAGTTGGAATAGAGGATAGAGTGGACACATTTTGCATCCTAATTCAAGCTCATAACATTAAAACACAAAGCATTTGTACTTAAGTGTAAAAATCTTATAATGAAATATCAGAGTTTGAAATATAATGTATCAATCTGATATTGAATCACTATATAATTCTATAATTACCTTTGTTACAGAGCAATCAGTCAAAGTTTGTTGAATTGAGAGTGATTGATGTACGTAAAAGCCAAGACACTCATTCCAAGGTTCCTCCATGTACAGGTTTTCCAATAAGAGGTGTTATTTTGATATTCAATCGTTAAAGATCAATGGCTTCGTTGCTTGTGTGGCACGTAGCGCCGTCTTGTTGAAAGTAAACGTTGTCCAGATCAATACCATCCAATTCCGGCCATAAAAAATCATTATTCATCTCTCGATGGCGCAATCCATTCACCGTAACTGTTGCTCCAGCCTCATTTTCGAAAAAGTAAAGTCCAATGACTCCGCCGGACCATAAACCGCACCAAACACTCACACGTTGAGGATAAAGAGGCTTTTCAACATTAACTCTTGGGTTTTCCGAGCCTCAGATGCGACAATTTTGCTTGTTGACAAAGCCACCGAGGTGGAAATGGGCCTCATCACTCAAGATGATTTGCATTTGATTCACTCAAGTGAATTTTAATCATTTCAATGCGTTGTTGAAGCGTGTATCGTTCCATTTTTATTAATGGCGTAGTTTCTGCTTGTCAAATGTCAAAAAATGACAGCTTCAAAAGTAACATCTACCGAAATAGCGGGCTATTCAAAATAACACCTCTTATTGGAAAACACTGTATATACAGTGTGACAGTTACGAGAGCGGACGTGTTTTAACCGCTCCGGTTTGTTTAATCCTTTCAGAAGGTTTCCCTTGTTAAGAGATCGCTGAAAAATGTTCAGCATCCGTGTTTTATATAGTGCTTACCTTCTTATTTCACGAAATGCGCGTAACTTCTACCGTTTAGCCGGAATTTGCAATTATTATAGCATTTTAAACCGATTAAATTTTGAAAGTGAAGCTAGAACAAAGTTTCTCAATGCAGTTGAAGATTTTATACCTGACCCCTCAAGTGTCAAGTGGTTTCGGGATTTACGGGACCTCTAACCGAGGATGTCTGCCTGGAGGACAGATAAGCCATATTTTGTTTAAAGTTTTTGTTTTTGTTTTTATTTTCTGTTTTTTTTTTATGTATTTTGTTACAGATGACACACATAAACTTCACTTTGACTTTGGTTCAAGATTTTGCTTATTATACCTGCGATAAGCGAGCCCTAAGGGTCTGAGATAGAGGTGTGAAATCGTCGGATCACGACAATAGAAAGAATTGTATTTTTTTTGGCTGGATTTTATTTAGGTATTGGAGCCAGGAAGGTGTCTGAAAAGGTCGAGAGGATGCACTAGTTGGCGTGAATGGCTGGGAGGTGACTGGAGAGACTAAGGTAGACTAGGATGAGGTGATTTTGCACAGCGGTGCTGCCAAGCTCTGTTATCTATGTGAGGATGTTGTGTCGGCGCTCTTTATTGGCAGCAGACACATGTCAGCGCTATATTAGCGGTGGACACATGTCTGAACGGATGACGAGCCTCGTGCTGGCACAGTTGGTGGACGGGGTAGTCTCTCTCGCTGCAGCAGCTGGTACAGTTCGTTCGCTACCTAGGATTCTTGCAGCAGAGTCTCCATCTTCTGTCTTCGTCGAGCGTCACAGCGGTGCTGCCAAGGTTTGTTGTCTATGTGAGGATGTTGTGTCAGCGCTCTTTATTGGCAGCAGACACATGTCAGCGCTATATTGGCGGCAGACACATGCCTGAACGGATGACGAACCTCGTGCTGGCACAGTTGGTCTAAATAACAAATGTTGATCCTAGAAAATAAATTGTACAGCGCCCTTGAGGTGATTTTTCACAAAAACGGCGCTCTACAAATTATCCAATTATTATTATATTATTATTAACTGCCCGCCGATATAAAAATTCCTCTGAAAAACGCTTCCTTGGAAGCAACTTGCTTTTTTCTGTTGCTTACGGTCTTATTCTCTTAATAATTCGAAATATTTAAGTTTTTTGCATACAATGATTGCATTAATTTATTCCAGCAGTAACCTGCGTATTCGTCCAGTACCTGCTTGGAGAATATTTTGTCCTTCAAAAAATCTCTCTTCCTACCCTTTTCCACTCCCTCCAGCCTCAAGACGTACCCCAAATGGGGATACCATGGATTATCAAACTCCCAATGTTATTTAAATGACGCCTGTCACCATCACACAAAAAATAAAATATCCAGCACATATCCCACAATTACAGCAATTTATCACAAAACATAATCGTTACTAATAACGCCAAGTAGTTATTCAATCAGCTCACACTGTCAGCAGAGTATTCACGTGGCCAGTACGTGAGGGGTGGCACGCTGATGACGGCGAGAGGCACCCCTATTGCCCCTAGCCTCTAACCTGCTACCAGGAGACCAGCAGACGTAGGGGATGGAGTACAGGCAGGAGGCAGTAGGCACGCATACAGATAATTTACGGTGCGAGTTAGTAGCACGTGGTACGCTGTCGGGAAACTAGGAGCGATGATAATTTACACTGGGCACGTGAACTCGCTCCTAGATCATTGAATTGATATTATTTTTCGAAAAATGAACACGATTTGGAAACGATTTTATATGATCTACTAAACCTTATATAATTTGGGTAATTTTGTGCTATAAAATCCTATCATTTTGAATCGTTTTGACGTATTATATTACGTTCTAATCCAGTATATATATATATAAGTAGCAAAGATTGAAAATTTAGCCAATGTGAATAAAAAATCTAATACTCTGTTAGTGTTATCGGGGTTTAGGTAAGCTTTAATTCCTTTTTCCCGATCCGTTTGATTTTCACGATTTACGCATTTGTCAACAATGGATGCTATCGTTCCATAGATTCTCATACTTTGCCAGTTAAAATAAAACAGAAATGTACGTGACATTCACGTACATTCACATGATTTGGTCTGATCAAAGTTATGATCCATCATTATTATAACTCAAATAAAATATCAAAATTGTTTCATGTATAAATTATGACCAACGTATTGCATATCAGTAATTTAATATTAAAATAACGAGTGCATAACGGATAACTACAAGTCGATTCGAAGCTCAAAAACGCATTATAATGATATATTTATACCTACTGTATTTTTTTCATTTAATAGTAGACGTACATAACTCCTGACCTTGAATAAATCGCACGTACAGCCCACCGTTGAATTTGTCAGCTACCTCTGATCTGGAGCCAAAAAAAACCTTTATCAACATTAATGTATTTCATTTTTTAGAGCACAGGCGTTATAACATAAGAAACTCTGGGAAACTAGCTCAATTAATACCTTCGGAACCGGTGAATAGTCGGAAACACATCAAATGAACGCCTAACATACAGGCTAACAGCTGACTGTGGAATGAATTGCCGGCCTCTGTGTTTCCTTCATCCTTTAACATAAGTCTCTTCAAGACCCAGGTTATTTCCTTCCCTCCTTAAAAAGACACTCCACGAAGCATTCCAAAAGATGATATGGACCTGGGAATATTATTTCGCTTCAGGCCTCATGTGTGGGCCACGAGTTATTCTACGGCAAGCTCTTCTAAAGCGTATCATTTTAACACGTTGTCTGTATTTGTACACACGTAAATCGTACCATGTTGTCATCTGTTATTCCTATTTATTGTCTAAGCATTATATTTTCATTATCACTCTTTATTTTCCTCGTCATTCTTATTGCATACACAAAACGTATTTATCTTGTGATTGGCTGCAATGGTGGTGCTTTCTTTTTCTATCAATAAGTAGAATACGCAAGGCGAATACGTGACTTCGGATGGAGGCCGTATATAACAAGCTGGGTAGTGTGTCTAAGGGATGGAGGAGTGATTTCTATATTATTATTTGACCAGTATAGGGGAGCACTTGGCACCAGCTGAAGCAAACATATCTCGTTTCATTCCCCCTGTATGCTATGTTGGATGAAATATGGTTTCAGTTATTTCAGCTGTTTTCGATGAGGACTACCCCTTCATACACGTCGGAATTAATGTTCACGCGAAATATACACAACATGTGAGATGATTAATCAATCAATGTACCTGTTTAACATTTGTATCGTCCTTCATTTCACTATGGTTTATTGTAACTTCACATAAGTACATATGTTGCAAACCAACGTATAGATACGATTACGTCACGTAGCGCGTCGCTTCTTTTAAATGTGGTATTTGGCGTACAAATGTTTTCTACCGACAAACAGTCTCTAGCCAATTGTGTTCAGTTCTCGGGACTAAGCTACTTTGCCTAAAAAAGATTTCAGGAGCAATTTAACACGGCATGTGTTGTGGCAATAGCTTGTTGCAATATGAAAATAAATTACGTCGAACTTGCTTCTATGACGAGTTGATGAAGGCGCGGTTTTTATCCGCCTGTGCACGATGGCAATATACTGCAACAGCGTCACAAAAACCACTCATCTGAAAAACCGTAGGTGCGCTCTGAGCTTTCCAATTATAACTGACATTCGATCAATAACATTGAGAATCTTTGTCGCAGAGTTATACAATCATAGAAAATGGACTCATTAGTCTTTGGTTCAGTCTATAATGTTAGGTAAATGAAGTTTTAATTAATAATTTACGAAACTTGGTTTCTACGTAAATTTTTCTACGTACATTTTAATTAAAAATGTTTCAGAGAGTTAACAATAGATAACAATTATTTTTATAAGCAATAATTGTTCGCCTGAAACACTCATGCGCATTGAAAAAATCTCCTGATAAAAAATTATATTTAATAATTTATTAAATATAATTAATTAATTAATTAATTTATATTTAATATTTTTTATCAGGAGATTTTTTAAATGTGCATGAGTGTTTCAGGCGAACAATTATTGCTTATAAAAATAATTGTTATCCTTTGTGCTATGCATAAATAAAATCTTGTCTTAAAAAACATTAATTTATCAAAAAAAATAATAATTAACAATAGAGATGTTCCTTGAAATGATTTGTGCTATTTGGTAATTAACCGAAACAAAATTTTGTTCTCTGTATCCAACCCGCATCAAAGCTTTCCTTTTCCTTCTCATCTCACATTTTTTCCACCTCAAAACATTCCTACGAGATAGGTATTGCGTTATGTCAGCTTTTAAACACCCACTCACATCTCTGAAATACCCCGTAATTGACACCAATTCTAGAGTAAATCTGCTATCTCTTAAAATACACTAATAAAAACAATATTTTTTTCATCTTTAAAAAAACTGAAGACGCTAGGGTGTGATTAATATTAATGATTTGAATATAAAAGTGCTAATGCAATAAAATCTCGAATCGAAATAGCGAACACTCAAACGGTCGTGCTCGACAAAGAAAAACCATTAAGAACTTTTATCTTAACGGTAATCTCTCCATTGCTTCCCGATATTCGTTACCCGGAATGTCTGCGAAGATTTAGGCTTTGCAGTAGCTTCTGATAATTCTCGTAATGTGATAATAATGAGGAGAGAAAGGAATATTGGTCCACCGAGCCGAGGAACTCGGGACAGGGATGACCCGGAGGTGAATTTAAAATGAGGTGCTCGGAAAGGTCACTCGAGAGGTTAATGGAATTCCTTACAGATTATTTCGGCGTCTCGATTAATAGTATTTTGATTTTTTTGCTCGATGGGTTGATTTTGAGGAAGCCACCCCTTTGTGTTGAAATCAGGCACGTCCAGTATTGAATTTTAGAGTTTTGATTAGATTTTTCTTGCGAATTCTAAACATTTCGCTTTTTTTACAATTTTTAGTCATATTTGACAATATAATATGAAAAGGAGGTATTTTCATAAATTTTCAATTCAAGCGTGTTATACAAAGCTAGGAAATATCTTGAAACTTGTAATGATCTGCCCTTTCTACTTCAAACTTTTCCTTCAGTCCCGTAGGTAACTTTTCCATAAGGCTTTGGTTATATATATATCCGGTGTAGGAAGGTCCTCCCTGCCGTCTTTTCTTTATTACACACCCCTTCAAGTGTGTACATCCTAGTTTGTCTACGTGACGTACGACCTTGAACGTACTCATTTCACGTGACGGTTCAGTATAAAAAGGCTTCACCGAACGTTGTGTTGGGTTTTTGTTTCTCGGTTTAGAAACCTAGTTATTTATGTATGTGTGGTATCCCTTGGTTCTTTTGAGATAGAGTGAGTTGAATCCATTACCGCTGTGTTTTAAAACCATTTTATAAACCTTATCTTCTAAGTCGCCTGCTCCCCCCCCACTAGCTACTCGATTCTACCTATCGTAGGGTAATGTGAATATAATAAAGTGTTAGATTTTATATATGTGATATACATACGATAAGTTTATGGTGTTAGTTGTCGGCGCCATCCATGTATATATTTTGGGAGGGGAAGGAGAGGAAAGGAAATGAATTTTTTTCAAGCTAAGATTGACTCCTCCTCTTACCAAACAAAACTGATGGATGATAATTTGAGCAAGGCGATCGATATCTGCGTGTCTGGATATCACAACCGGCCGGGTCTCCCCTTGTTCCAAATCGGCAACCTTCACGCCAGAATAAAGAAAACCAGGTCTCATCACCAATTTCAGAATTGCCCCAATCTCAAACACCTCCAGGAAAATCTACTTTACTGAGTGTAGAAGGGGAAAACCATGACATCCCTTGTCACGAATCTAGTCGCGAAAATGTGACACGCAAGGTCCTAAGTTACGTGCCACCTCCAGAAAACGTTGTAACTCCCACGCCGTCGGGGATTTACATCCCTTTCTAGGTCAATACATAGATAACACACGACAATCTTGTCGACATTTTGCCTGCTTATTAACGATAGGTTGTGTGCCTACCCATTCAGCCAATTATCATGTGAGATATATGTAAGGTCTACTCGAAATGCCAAATTTGGGATGAGGACTGTCTGTATTTTAATATTTGGTTCCAGTATTTATTTTATGAGGTTACTAGCATCCTCGTGTATTAGGTATGGGTAACTTCTACTGAATACCTATCCTCTCAGGTAAGGTATAAACGGATAATTGGTTTGATTTTTTGCATTTAATTTAAAGAGGCTGCCTAACTCTCGAAAGATACCTGTTGAGAAAAGTTGTTCGGTTGGTAGTTTTATTTCGGAGATTACCATCTCCCTCTTTCGACTTTAGATTTGTTTTTGTGCATCCCAATTCGTAACTTAGAAAGTCAAATAATAGATGAAAAGTATTAAATTAGAAAGTCAAATAACAGAAGAAAAGTTTTCATTTTGTTCCGTCTGGTTGCATCCGATCGCTTTCAATTTGGGACGGCATACGCTAGCAAAACTTCCCCTTTGACTGACTGTACTCCGCGCCTCTCGCTCACAGCTGATTGACAATGCGTCTAGCATATCCCTTCTTATGGGAAGATTATTTGGGTTGCAGGCGTTGCAAACTCGGTTCCTGTACCTCGGTTGTATCCTATTATTAAAAGGGTCCTCTGAAATTTAATAAATAATATAAAAAAACTCACCCTGTTAGTCACCTCCAAATCCTCGTGTGAAACTTACCTGGTTACACTATATAGCTAAATCACTTTAATTTTCGACCTCCTCCCTACGCTTATAAAAGGGTAATTAAATATTCCTGTAAATAAAATTGTACCTCCCTAATCTGTTAGGATTCGAACCCACAGTTAATAATCTATTTGATTCTCTGGTTTTCGGTCTCCGTGGATAGAATGCCATCTCGCCAAATCAATAACTTAGCCCGATTAAACACTTCCTGCCTTTAAGTACATTCACTCTATTTTAAAACGCAATCAATATTTTTATTATTTTCATGTTTTTAAGACAAGCAATCTAGTTCGAACTGTATACGAAATCACGTTTAAATTAACACAACTTTATAACACAATCGCGATTGCACAACACCTGGCGCCCCTGAGGTGGGTTTTTACAAAACGGCGCTCTACAAATTATCCAATTATTATTATTGTCATTATTATTAATTGTTTTCCCACTGAGTCGAACCACTTTCACTTCACACAAACACCGGATCAATAATCTTTCACTTTAATTCAATATTCCGCAATATTCTCTAATACCATTTGAATTCAATAATTAACTGCAATTTCAAACAACACTTCTGATTTGTATCCCTTTCTCGGGGCTGTCAATCCACCCAAGTTCAAAACTCGACTGTCTGTATTTTATCCCTTCCTGTGGAATGTGTTCACTTAAGGCCTGTCTGTCAATAAATCTCCCGTCGTTGTCTAAACAAAAAATTTTTTTTGAGCACGTTCGTTTCGTTTATTTTATGTGAGTGTCCAAAACATCACAAACTTTAGTAAACATAACTAATAATATGTTGAGCAATTTTTTAACATATTCGGATGTCACGGGCTGTAAAAGGGGATACAAAGATGTGATGGTTTTGTATGATAAAGAGCCCAGAATGAATACAAGGAATATGTAAATGAAGTGAAAACAAAGCAAAAAATTAACCCGTAAAAACCCTATTTAGTTTAATCCATCTTATTTTAATAACAGATTCAAAAGGTTGACTTTTCTCCCCAGGGACTAGCTCTCTGCTATGAACTTTTGAAACTTAAAAAAATAACGTATGGATATTTTATTTGGTTTGACTGAGTATTGAATTTCCTCCCCAAAGTCTGGAGTAAACCGCGCTAACAACCGAGCCTTAGACCTGACTGACAATTATTGCGAACATTAACTGCTGTCATGTCATCGAATTTCGAAGAATTCGTGAATGTTCGCGTCTGTATGCATGATTGCCACCAAAAGTTTATAGAATGCATTTTCATCGACAACTAGTCAATCTACCGAGTTTTAGCTTTATCGAATGACGGAAGTGAGCTAATTTAGAGTAGATCCTACACGAGGGGTTGACGATCGAACTTTGTGGTATTTCATATGGAGCACTGGTTCTATAAAATCAATGACCAAATAAAATACCATTATCCTGCCTTACACACATCAGTATTTACTGATCAGTACACTGATAGCGGCCGTTAGTATTTGTATGCCATTACATTATATCCGCATACTGACGCCAGTATTGTCAGTAATGTTGCGCGAATTCTATTCATATGCGAATCCGAATCAAGGATTAATGATTAATAATAATAATTAATAATTAATATTAATAATCAATCAATTAATGTAATGTATCCGAAAACAAAAGCCTTTGTTGCTATCATTTTGGAACTCGGCGCCTACAAAGAAACGAGTGAAGTAACGATGGGTGAAGGACTTGCTTCTCAAAAAATAAAAAAAAATCTCACATTTTAATTGAATGGATGAAATTTTGAAGACTGAAAATTTCAATAAATATATATGATTATATACTATATGATTACTCCGGTGACCGGATAAATCATCAAAATGATAATTCATCACATATTTAAAAAGTTATCTAAAGTCATAGAAAGTGATGAAACAAAAACTTTATATACTGGGTTAAGTAGGTTAGGTAAGGTTAGGTTTAAAAAAAAAAATTGATAGTTTTTAATGACTTTATATCACTTTTTAAAAGTGTGTTAAATATTCACCGTGTTGAGTAAAGTTTTCGACGATTCTGTCTCCAGCAGCAAGAAACAAAAAATATTGGATACAGTTCGATTTCTCCTCGATTTGTCCTTGTGGGTAAAAGATTATAAAAAAAATTGTGCTGCTCCACAGCAAGTCGTGTGTTTCATACATCTCTATTAATGTCTCTAGGACGTTTTTCTTTCGCGGTGGAGGTGTGACATTAATTTCCAACGTAGCTATTGGCGTTGGAAAACTACCAGCCAGTAATGTTGTCAGTAGGTCAATATTTTTTTTTTTTTTTTTAAATACATAAACGGCTATACTGCCTTTTATAAATTATTATTTGGCAATATCGAAGCGTGTCTTCGTTTAATGGGTTTATTGGAAAGGACTTGGCATACCAATAAAACATTCTGTCAAAACAATAGAATAAAAATGGCAGCCGACGTTTCCAAATATATTTTTCAGCGGTTTGACATTGAATTTTGGAGCAACAATTATTTTTTTTAACTCTTTAATATGATTTTTTTTATTTAATAATCATCTTTTCAAAGTTACCCCCTTTGCTGATTAACGTATTTAAAATTTAAGATAACTGATAATTAACATCAAAGATGTATAAAATATAAAACACTTTTATTAGTAAGGCCCATTATTGTGTAAAATTCCAAGAATTCATTTTTCGGTGCCAGCTGTATTGGAGTTAAAAGCCACTATCAAACTGTTAGGTCACATGGAGATTACTTAGTAACCACCACCGTTTATATTGTTGTAATTTGTAAAGTCAAATTAATAATTTCGGTTAAAACCGATTTATATAATATATTTAACAAGAGGAAATAATCAATAAGTATAAATAAAATCACAATTATTTGTAATATTTTATTGATCGATTTTCTACATACAAATGACTTTGAAAAAAATAAATAAAAAAAATATAATTAGAAGCGAACAACACAATGATACTCAATAAAAAAAGATAACTTTAAGGTCCTAGTGACGCCCATTTCATCTTTCGAGATGCGGTGTGGAGGGAATTTTTGTGGAAACGAAGAAGTCAACCTGAATCTTGAAGAAACTCATCCTGTAGGAGGAATGAAACACAGAGGCCGGCAAATCGTTCAGAAGACCTAAAATTATCGTACTTATTATGCAAATAAAATGTAACGCAACTTGTGTAGGAACTTTTAGCAAAAAGTTCGAACCGTAATTTTGCAAATATTTCGTCTTTAAGTGTCATAAAATAAACGAAAGCCAATGATTTTCTTTGTAACTTTAAATATTTTTACCTAGTAAACTAGGACATAACAAACAAATTGTATGGTTTAAATGTGCTTGCACCAAGCGGAGCTCTGTTTTTGTTACGCCTCTCTGCGTTTGAAAATGTCGGCATTTAACAATTCATCAAAATTCAACGTTCATTTTCGGGTTCTGTGAAATTCCTATTCAAGTTCTGTTATTATATCACTATAGGCTAGTTGCTTGACAGAACTGAAATAATAACAGAACTTGAAAAAGTCTTTCACTGAACTTGAAAATTAACTTTGCAATTTGAAGAATCGTTCAAATTCTCTGAAACAACCCGTCTTTGGTTGTGTTAATTTTGTGCTCCTTGATAAACGCAAATAATAACAAACAAAGTTGATAAATGTCGTGTCCTAAAACAAGCCTAATGCGTAACACGAATAATATTAAAAACATGGACTCGCCTGTGAAACGACTTTCCGTAGATTTCTTTTTTGGCGACATCTTTCTATTTTGAAAGTTTATTAAACACACAAACAAATCGAAATATATTTCAAAATATGGGTTGACAGTGAAACAAAAAAAGAGACTGCAAAAAGATGGTGACTCGCGGACTACTGGACAGGGGCAAGAAAGTTAGGGTTGCAATGTCAAGCACGAATGTCTGACTTGCCGATGTCCTTGTCACTGTCTACTAAGTGTTTTGCGAAATCAACAGAAGTGTGCAAACACGCAATGCAAATACATCCAAATGAGGTTTTTTGAGAAACTTTTTTCTATCTCTGTATTATCGCACTTCGTATATTATTCTCCATTAGATGCATAAAATATCCTCTCCAACTTAAGATACCACCATACTTTATCAGAGCTCAGAACTTAAAAAAAACTAGCTAGTTTAAGCCAGCAAATATCTACCGATTTAATAATAATAATAATAATATTTGGATGACTTGTATAGCGCCGTTTTTGTGCAAAATCATCTCAAGGGCGCTGTAAAAATATATAATACATTTCTACAATTATCTATGTTATTACTAACATATTTATAACATATTTCTCTTCAACACTTAAAATTTTGGTTCCTAAAAAATTATTATTTTTTTTTTTTTTAATTAAATTTTAATTTAAAGAAAGACAAACATTTCCGGGTTACGAATAACCTGACAATATTTGAAAATCTCCGACAACCACCACAGTAAGCGGAAAATGTTGCTTGTGTTGTGATGGAGGACTTAGCCAGCCGAGGAATTGAACACACTACACCTGGGTGGGACCCAAACGCGATGTCAACTCAGCCACCAACCGGAAATGTATAATACTTATACATTTGTTATTCCGAAACGGTAATTATATGAAATTCCTTCGATTGAAAAATTTAACATGTTTTAGGTTTTAAAAATTCACAGTTTATCTTTAAATGCAACTTAAGGATTTGTCGAGATATTCTCGACCTTTTTCAAACGAATCGAGTTTTATTAAATATTTTCGTTTAATATTAGTGCGCTCCCTTTAATACTCGTATTAACATATCACCTTTTCAAACCATATATGAACGCTTACTACGGAGCCTCAAGGCAGTCGCGTTTAGTTTAAACTGTCGAAACTGGCTCTGCTAAATACTGCATAAATGAAAGTAACCGTTTTCCATATTAATATGCACGTTAAAGCTACTCCGGAAAGCAGTGATACGAGCATGTAGTCCAATGTGGTCTCTGAGCAGAGCGGCATGCGGCAGACCGCCTGACCGCTCGAGCGCTCGCTGCGTGATGCATTGTCCGTTAATACGAGTGGAGGTGACTGAGGAGTATTATGACGGCCAGTCCTCTATTGTGCAGCGGTTTTTTCCGTCGCTTAACCCGCTCTCCTGACGAGGGTTTCGAGCTTTTTACCGGCGGCCCTGTTGATTTATCGTAAGCAAAATGTTACAATTTTCCCGTCGCCTCTACAATAAGCCATTGTGCCGCTCTCCGGGAAGACAGGGGGGCGTGTGGGAAGTGTTCAGACTGTTCAGACTGAAGGGAAGAGAACAATAGGAAACTTTCATGCGATATTAATTACATTTTTAGCCCGGGAAACCTGAGAAGGCACTTTTGTTTTGTTGTGTAGTGTGGATGTTTGCAAAGAATTTTCGCGGCCCCGGAATTATGTATGAACATATTGTTATAATCTGGCTCTATGGGAATAACGACCTTGGTGTTTTCAGCCATAATGAAAGGATATCGATTCTTCGCTTGTTATTAGCTCCCATTGACTCAAAATGAGATTTCTTAATGAAACAGGTATAGCACATCATCCAAGTTTCAATGATAATTTTAATGCTGAATTAATTCTTATGAAATAAATTTAGTCTAATAATAAACGACTATTTATTGTTTTTGTGTTTAATTCGTAGAACTCCATTTAATTTTTTTATAAATTTAATTTAGATTAAATTTGATAAAGTTCTGCAAGTGTTTTAGTTTTTTATTATTGTGACAGCTGTTTCGGCTTACAAGGCCATTTTCAAACTGTGGTTAGTCCACATTGAGACGACGTATTTATATTATTTCAAATGTAAATTTTGAAGGTGCATACATTGATTTATTACTGGTTACACCGATGACATGATCTATTGTTGGTTAAACCAATCTATGTTTTCCCCTCAGTAAATGGTAATGAGTTCTTAATTATTTACTAATGACTTTATTGCGTAAGTTTTTTCGTAAGTTTTACGTTTTTTAACGTAAGGGTCATGAACCCAAGAGCCCCAGCTCTGTATGGCCAACCTAAGCTCCATAAAGCGAATAATCCAATAAGGCCCGTAGTATCTTTTATTAACGCCCCTACATAAAACCTGGCTAAAAGACTTAACTTCATCTTTAAAAAATTAACAAATTTTTCACCGCGTTACAGTGTCAAAAACTCGATAGAACTAGTTAATAAAATAAAAAATTTTAATCTCCCGCATAACTGTAAATTCATTTCTCTAGATGTAAAATCCCTATTTACCAACATCCCCATTAAAGAATGCCTAATAATAATTGAAAATATCTTGGAAAAATGTAATATCAATCCGGTAATAAGAAAAGAGTTATTCCAGCTCATAAAAATCTGCGTAGATACAAATTATTTCCTTTTCAATGATATATATTACCAACAACATGATGGTCTCCCCATGGGGCCACCATTAAGTCCACTTCTAGCGGAGATATTTATGGATTATATTGAAAATATAATTCTTAAATCTCCCTTAGCTAAACATATAGTATATTATGTCCGATACGTAGACGACATCCTTATATGTTGGAATGGTACCAACCGACAGTTAGATATCTTTACTAATTGGGCCAACACCGTTAATAATAAAATCTGCTTCACAGTTGAACATGAGATTGAAGGTAAAATAAACTTTTTAGATCTGACAATTGGTAAAAGTAATAATAAACATACCTTTGAAATATTTAGAAAACCAACTTTTACAGATACAACAATAAATTCAAATTCAAATCATCCTTGGTCCCATAAATTATCAGCGTACCATTCAATGGTACATAGACTCATTAACATTCCCTTAGACAATAAAGCTTATGTAAAAGAAAAGGAAACGATAAAAACGATCGCGATTAATAACGGCTATGAGGCAAATAACATTGAAAAAATAATAAAAAATAAGAAATATAAAAATAAAATCAATTTAATATATCCGGTAAATAACAAAAATATAGAAAAATTTGCATGTCTCGAATTCCTCGGCCCAATATCTGAAAAAGTTGCAAAAGAAATTAAAAAATGTGGTTTAAATATAGCTTTTCGAACAAACAATAATTTAGGAACAAGCCTTAAAAACTCTAAAAGTAAAATCCCTATACTCAATAACAGTGGCATATATGAATTAAAATGTGACCACGCCGATTGTAACGCCACTTACATCGGACAAACGGGGAGGGCATTCTCAACTAGATTCAAAGAACATATAAGATGTTATAATAATAAAAACACATCCTCAAAATTCGCAGAACATCTCTTGGTGAATAATCATACCCCACTTAACAACAAGGGTCCTAAACCATTGCATATAGAAAAAAAGGGCATTAGATTAAATTTACTTGAACAATTAGAAATCAATAAACGAACGAATGTCCCAAATTTAACACTAATTAATAAAGTACGGAAAATAATTTACTCAAATAATTTACCACTTCTCAGTATTTTCACAAAACCCAAGCAGTATAAGGCACCCAAATAATTCATAGCAATAAAGTCATTAGTAAATAATTAAGAACTCATTACCATTTACTGAGGGGAAAACATAGATTGGTTTAACCAACAATAGATCATGTCATCGGTGTAACCAGTAATAAATCAATGTATGCACCTTCAAAATTTACATTTGAAATAATATAAATACGTCGTCTCAATGTGGACTAACCACAGTTTGAAAATGGCCTTGTAAGCCGAAACAGCTGTCACAATAATAAAAAACTAAAACACTTGCAGAACTTAATAATAATATTATCAAATTTAATCTAAATTAAATTTATAAAAAAAAAATAAACGACTATTATTTATTTTATCTAGATTTTTAATAAACTTCGATAGTATTAAGTTTATCAGAGATACCTATCTCAGGCCTAAGTCGTATTTAAGAGATGCTGTGCGGAGTACTGTACAGAGATTTAAACTGTGGTTAGGAGGAAAAACTGTTGTTCCACAATGAAGCAAATTATTGATCAGGAATTTCAAAACTGTGTCATTTTCCTTTGGAGCACTTTACATTTAAATACTGTTAAATAAAACACGCGTTCCCAGTTTTACCATCAGTTATCTGGGTTTGAAAGATTGCAATCCGTCCATAAGCGGATTCTTTAGGACCTTTCGCATGTTTTTCAGAAGAGACAAGAGTATTTTAATCTACAGACTGGCTCAATAGTTGGGAAAACTTGGATTTTTACAGGATAGTAATAATATCACCCCACAAATGACACCAAAATAAATTCAGAAGAGCTTTATAAATATCCAGATACGAATATGACTGAAGCCTAAAAGTTTTCTGAACTATTCTAATTTGTTGACAGTTCAAATTCAATGATTTAATCCCATTTGCGTGTCTGGTGATTGTGGAAAATTCAACATTCCATGAGATCACTCACCAGAAAGTTAGTCGAACTGTTCTCGCACTTTATTCAAGAGCGAGTGTTTTATCGAACATCTGGCACTCCGCAATCTCAAATCTGGAGCAGTTTTATTTAATCGGATTTCCCTGGAATACTAACGGAAGTGAAGGTCCGTTTGTTCAAGTCAAACACCATTACCGAATGAATGATGCTACCAGCTAACAGCCAACGGCTACCAACGAGCTATTGATATATTATATGTAGAATAAACAAGAATGGCTTTGCGGTACTAGAAATGACCATATATCAAGAAATGATATGATAAAGTAGACATTCATGCTTTGAATGCGGGTGGAAAACACTTCGAACATCTCTCTGGTAAGAGAGCAAGCAATATTTAATATTACTGAGTGAATAATAAAAACTTTAACTCTTTAACTAATTCTGTATTTTTTTCCTGTGTTTAAAAAGATTAAAAAAATCTTATTTTAATTATTTTGGCACTTTTTCAGGCAATTCGAATTTAAAAAAAAAAAGAAATTTTATTTTAATTTATTTATTAATCTTAAGTTAGCTCACATCTTCGTGTGTACTAATAGTTTTATAAACATATAAACATGTACATTGTTTGGCAAACATAATCTTTCTTTAAATATTTCGATAAATTCACAAAAAAAGAAACATTAATAATTGAGATAGACATATTTTCTTAATTCATTTTTGAACTTATTAATACTTTCTATTACAGCAATTTCCTTCGGGATTTTGTTATAGAGTTGAACGGCCTGGTACATCAGAGATTTTTGGGTGCTTGTTTTTTTTCTTGTTGGCAATCTAATTTGCTTAGAATTTCTCGTCCCGTGTCCGTGTATCTCGTTATTGTAATTTATTTTTCTTTTCAGTTCCTTAGACATCATCCCTAAGTTAATTTTATGTATAAAAATAAGTACATTCATACATTTATGGTGTATGTAATCACTCTACTGACTCCAAATAGTAGTTATCATAAAATATTTAAAAAATATAAATGAATTGAAGATATATTCTCCATCGCTAGGTCTTTTAAAAAATCGAATTGCTCCAGCCAACGGACATATTATACCTACAGCAAACACAAATACAGATTTTCAGGAAAAAGAAATTAATTTCTAAATTATACAAAGTCATAGTTCCACAATATTGAATTTAAAGCTTACTGGAATATATAATATAATTTATTAAGTTGTTACCACTAAACTAGTAGACATACATGGGTCGAAATAGACCCGGACAAACCTATGATCTACATTTTGATATTACCCTGTGCCCAGTATTCTTGTAATGTAGGTGAACGCGCGTCCAGAATCAACTGTTATTGACGGGTCACGTATCGCGTATATATATATTAAGTGTGACTTTTTTCCCTTAAAAAAGTCAATAAAAATAACATTATCTGAACAAAATGTGAAATATTATGTAAAATTTACTGCAGTACGCTTCTAACCTGCAAATATTGTTTTTTTTTTAAGTTTGCACTCATATTTAAATAATGTTTTCTCATATCAAGTATGAAAAAACCACGAATAATAAAAAATAAGTGACTCGACATATCTTAACCATAGTTTAGAGGAATTTCGACTTTAAAAGATTTTATTATAAAAATCTTATTGTACACGAGTTTGTTTTATTTTGTGAATAACTTTGCTGTTGGATAATTTTATCACTTGGTGTAAAATATAATACACAATAAAGTTAAATACTAATAAAAAAATGTATGAACAATAACCAAATACAATCTTTACTCTACATAATTGAATTCGAGTCCAATTAGACCCATGTGCACGGTGTACGTATTTGAAAATATGTATAACAGAAATGTTACGCTAATGCTGTTCTGATGTTGTTAATAATGATTAAACTCAAATTTCACGACAGAGTATTAAGGACATGGGTATCTACCAAAAAAGTTTTGTTTCTTTGCAAAGTTGCGGTGAACAAAAAAAAACAGCCTAATAACCTAGCCTAACCTTATGTTTTTTTAATGATTTTATATTTTTAAAAAGTGTTCTGATGTCCGATTAGCTGCCATTGAAGCAACCTCACTCGTTACGACACATTATTACAAGCGATATAACGTTAAACATATTTGTAGATGTCGTGATATATTTATAATAGATATTCACTTTTTTTCGTTGTTATAAGGCTTAACTGTTGTATTCTATATCATGAAATAGTAGTTCCACTAGAAACTATTGCATACTACTGAGAACAGTAGTCGGATTTAGCAAATTAGACCCAAAAGTTGTGCTGTTGGATTTGATGTTTTGACCGATGATTTCCTTGGGAAATAAAAAATAATGCCAAGTCAAAGTTTGGCCTACCTGGAGCATTGTTTTGTTTGTTATTATTCGAGGGTTGGTTATATATTACTTCATTTTGTAATCATTTAGATAGTTTATCACCCTACCGAAGTCGTTTAGAAAGCTCATTGTATTCTACCGGAGTCGTTTAGAAAGCTATTGTATTCTACCGGGGTCGTTTAGAAAGCCTATTGTACAAAATCCCTATTAACAGCATGAGGATATTTTGTTTCATTTTCTGTTTCTAAACACATCTATGTGTTTCTAATACAAACTCACTAATTTCATAAGTAACAAACACTTTTTGTTATTATTTTATTATATTAAAACTTTTATACTGTTCACAAAGCAAGTCCGTCTTTCTTTTGATAGCCTCCGTGGTTGATTGTTCACAATCCTAGGCTACGAAAGCGAAGGTCAAATCCCGGCGAAAGTAAAATAATTATATGGTAAATTTTCTGAACTTTCCAGAGTGGCAGATACATTTAATATCGCTCTTATGAAAGACACACATTGAATAAAAATAATTTCTCTCAGGGATTATTTCATCTTTTGGGATGCTGTGTGGATGGTCTTTTTAAGGAAATGTAGGAGAGAAAGTTCTAGAAAAGTAAAAGTTATGAGGGTTGGGTAGGAATCTAGGGATCAGTTTGACCAGGAGTGACGAACAATCGAATATATCCCTCGCACTGCGGCACAAGGCGTTGGCTCGAGAAACCAGTCGGAGAAGTCAAAGGGTCTCCCCAAACCAGCCATTATTGAAAGTCTTTCATCAGGGCGATACTGGAAACTGTAAGTATTTATCACTCCGGTATGTTCCGCAAATACACTATATATTATTTGAATTGAATATATTGTGAAATTACCTAAATTAATCAAATAAAATATACACGGAGAAAAATGCTCCAGTTTAAAAAATGATAGCATGCCGATTTCCTGATTAAATATTAGCCATTCAGAATATATCGAGATCACGTGTTCTTTTCTTTATAAATATAATGACGAAATGCGACAATATCAGTATTTCAACGTCAATATCAGTATTTGTAAGAGCGCGTGCTCCACCGTCCTCATAAAACATTCGCTTTTAACTGATACGTTGCTAGAAAATCTGTCAATTTATTCGTTAAAGGCCTTAATGTGGCGTTTTTATCAGGTAAGCAAATAATTTGACCTGATTCTTATAAAATTAACAGTTTTCAAATCGGTAAGTTTTCTCTCTTTACTTTCACACCCCGAGATTTGAACCCGCGCCCCCCGGATTCGTAGACAAGGATTGTAACTACTCAACCTGAGCATGACACAGCGGCCGTCGTTGCATGAATACGGATAAATCAATCCGGAGTGTGTGCCAAAACTAAATTGAAAGTGTGGTTTTTCATCCCTTTTGCTCACCCCCGCGGACAAAGATTGATGATTAGGTAAATTAAGGTTCGAAGAAACAATAATATTTAAATTTCACCATTGTTAACATGCGGATAGCAAAACGTGCTTAGTAAAAGGTTTACGTGTTTCTAAGATCCATAGATGGTAAAAAAAAAAACAGAACGGAAAATATTTAATTTGACCTTCAGACAGAAAAACACGTTTAAAATTTCAGAATCGAGTTCACCGTGTGAGAATTTTTCTGTTTCATATTATATATGTCACTTAACTTGATTTACTGCGCCATATTTATGTATAGTGTGATTTTGGTTTTTGGACATTTATAATTCTAGCAGAAGTACCTTTTAATTAAAAAAAACACAAGAACAGTAGAAAATTCATATCAAGCAGATTAAAGCAGATGTTTACGAAAAATGTTCAAAAGTGTCATCCCAAAATTGTGAAACAAGCCGCCTCGAGCAACAAATTTTATTGTCATGTCATTTCATTTCACAAAACCGAAATATCAAATTCGCATTAACCTAATTTAATTTCCATCCCTTTGTTTTACTCTTACAACGAATAATCCACCTGACGACCTGACGGGTGGCGCTTATACAATTTTCCAGCCTTTTACCTTTAGAGGGAAAATCTTCTGCAAACGAAGGCAAAAGAAAATTCAAAATTCTTAAGACTGTCACTTTGAATTTGTCTAAAGGAGTTAAGAAATAAAAGATACATCTAATTTATTTTCATATCTCAAATTTGCAAAAAAAATTTGAACGTGAAATATTATTACTGTGGAGGTAGAAAAAGGCAAGGAGTGTCAGGAATTTTGAGTAGGTATCTGCTTGAAGTGCTTATTTTTTGTTTCAGATGCTCCCCGAATATAACGCGTTTTAAATAATAAATTACTGCCTTCTGTGACAGATACCGTAAACCCATTTTTTGCCAGCGAATTGAATGTAAATTTTACACGAAAATATTGTACCTAAGCTCCTCAAATATTACACTTCTCAGTGGTTGAGGTTTTACACGACTAATTAAATATTATAAGTTTTATGAGTGTTATCATAGACACCCAATAGATAGTTCGTGAAGCTTCTCGCTTTTGATCACAGAGGTTATATATTCGCATATTAAAGTAGGCAAATTAACTTTAAATATAAGTTTATCACGTTTTCATTACAGGGTCATAATATCACCCGGAATTTCATTTCACCGTTTTTAATGACTTTATATCACTTTGTAAAGTGTGTTGAATAGTCACTTTGTTGAGTTAGCATGGAACCTTTATTGTAAGTCTTCTAGTGGGATATTTAATTTAAAATTTATGAAACGTAAAAATATACATATCTAAATAATTTTAGATATGTAACATACCTTAATTATTTTCTTATTTTCATTAAGTTGTTTTTATGTTTTCACTTTGTGTTTTTCTTTATATTTATGTTTTTTTTCTGTATGTAACATGAATTTCATGAGGAAACTTTACTGGTGTGTGCAAACATGTAAAATGTTATTATTTATATAAAATGTGTAAAAATGTTTTGTTCCCCAATAAACTAAAATAAAATAAATAATTTTTATTTCTATTGCATGGATATATATGGGGATTCATAAATAAAATTTGCAGTATAATATATTAAGCACATATAACAATAATTTTTGTTGATAAAAACAGTGAGAAATACTGACTAAATGGAAATAAATTCAACATTATTTGTTTCAATACAATATGTAATGAATGTTCGTGAAAGCTCTATCTTTAAACAGCTTTGCGTGTTGTAACTCCCCAAACCGATGAATCCCTTCCGATGTGTAAATATTTTTGTGGAACTGTTTTCCATGAAAGTGTTTCTGAACAGAAGATTCAGGAAATGGAATACATATAACCTTCTTCCCTCTCCATTCACTCGAGCCTAATGGCATTCAGTGGAAGAATGACGCGGAGAATGAACCAGTTGCCTGATATTTAAACCAGATGTGAGGCACTTTAAAAAAATTCTAATTATATTTTTACTATATTTTGCCAACTCTTATAATTTTACCTTCTTGATTCACCGCTACTTTAAATAAGAAAAACATTCAGCTTTTATGAAAATAAGTGGAACCTTCTGAATAATTATGTATTTATTGTAAAAGACAGTGAATTCAATTATATTTACCAGAATTTACAATTAATAAAGTTAAATAAAATTACATACATTTATTATATTAGTTGAGACAAGCCTATCGTAAAAAAATAATGCTTTCTTGAAGTCACTGAAGTTGAATTGAAAATAGTCTACCTCAGAATAAAAGTGGTATAAGAGTACCTATAGTCATTCTTCTAGTCATGATCATTGGTAGGTTGGTCCTACCTCTTGGAAAAATAAAAAAGCCTGCCTAGCTCCAGTGAAGTCATTGGGGGATATAAAGCGTAATACGTTCCAGAACATCAGGATTGCAAATGTGCCCACCATTGAGCAGCTTATGTGCTACTAAAACCATTGCCATTTTTCTTGTAATATCTAGAAGATCTGGTCCCAGCATTCAAGCAAGAAAATCTTTGTTTTTTAATATAGTAAAACGTAAAACTTGTTTATTTTAAACTTATATAAGTGGTTTTTAAATAAATTACCCCAACTAACAACCCTGGCAGAAAGAAGCCATGTATGAAGCAACCATAAAAAGTTAAAATAAAGCATTGTGCTTGCCACATTTTCTTACCTTGATCCATGGAGTATTTTTTCTTGAGGACCATACTCGTAAAAACGATAAGCAAAAATCCACGATGCAAGAGCCCTGTTGAAGAGTATTAATGCACAGAGTAAAATTATCCCTTAAAAAGTGACAGCATGCGAATTTACTGATTAAAAATTAGTCATTCAGAATATATCAACAACCCGTGTTTTTCCCATATAAGTATGTCAGCATCAATATCGGTATTTGTATGAACACGTGTTCCGCCGTCCACACAAAACATTTGCTTCTGACTGGTACTTTGTTAGAAACTCTTTCAATCATTCATTATAGGCCCGCTATCCCATTTTTAACAGGAAAACGAATAATTTTACCAGATTAAAAAAAATTAATAATACTTCATATCATTAAGTTTTCTCCGTGTGCTTTGTTACAGAGATTTTCGATTTTACAGTTAAAATTTTACTTCCCCGGCTTCACAATAATAATTATTTTATTGTGTTCGAATGAAACAATTAGCATTGCTGTACTAGGAAAAGTAATCAATGGAATATATGAACATAAGTGTTGCATATCGAAAAGATTGGTACTCAACGAATGGACTGTAATTTTACTTTCAACAAGAAAATAAGATTAACAATAGTGTTTATCACAAGAAAAAAAAGGAGTGGGAAGGACGACCTTTACTTATTAATGATTTCGTTTCATTTGGAATTTCTGATGTTGGTCTTGAATGTTCTGTGGGCACTACCATTTATAGATGTACAGCTAGTATTGTTTCACAACAGAAACGGTTTTTGTATCACAAATATTTATTGTTTCACATCATGAACGGTTTTTTGATCACTCTCGATAATTTACGATATTGATTTATTGTATGATGATTGAGGCTGATAATTTATACTATTTTTGGATAATTATTACGAAGGAGCGACAATGGGTGACAAATATGCAACAACGACGAAAATAACATTAAAAACAAATGACACTTGCTTTTGTCTTTCATTTTTCAAATCTTCTTGCTTGGTTTTTTCGAAAGTGAGACCTTTAGGAAATGGAACTGTAATGTATGCTAAATGTAGCTGGTGCCAATTTGGTGTAGAGGCTGAGTATTATTGTAACGGGTGAAGGTCGTACTCAATAATGATATTTGATTTTTTACTGATTTTTATTGGGGAGCTGCTTGTAACAAAAAAGGCACACAACTAACTTGCATCGCCCTTTATAAGATCTTGCAAGCATTCCAACTCGCTTGCACTCATCCACATTCGCACAGACATCACAGGGAAAGGACACTTTAGGTAGAAACCAGATTGTTGGGAAAACCATAAATATTTTTCAATAATAAACATTAACATCAGCCATTCATAACGAACCGTCTCTTTTACACAGTTCAAATAAAACTCAGAAAAACAAAATGTCATAAAGAAAATAGAAAACAACTTTCATAATAGCTACGTCTCAAAGTCTGAAAGAATATCCTTGAAGTGAAATTAAAACGAACTTTAAATAGTTTAAGAACTACTTAACTGTGTGTAAGATGTAGGTGCAAGCAGTTTTGTCTAGACATGAGTTTTAATGAAAAAAAATCTACAGCTTTATTAACTATATTTTATATTGATGAAATTTTGCACACTTGAACTTCAACACAAGAGAAAGGTCGCTGTCTACATTACATTTAGAAATTTCTGCACAAAGGCTGAACAACGCCGGATACTTCAGCTAGTATACCAATAAAACTTGTATACTATTTCCAAAACCAATATCACCTTCCTCTTATATTGAAAGTCATGTAAGAAAAATTTCATCAATCTCGTAATAAAACAGTAGATTTGTGTAAAAATCAAGCAAAGAAACTCTTTTTTATAGTGCGATAATCAAAAATGGGTGATAAAATACTAACTGGTATACATGGGTCGAAATAGACTCGGACAAACCTACGATCGGCTGTAATTCAACTATAGTTCAATATTCACACACCCGTGCCCAGTATTCCTCAGTCGCACAATGCCAAAGAACACTGCAATGTAGGTGAACGCGGACCCAGTGTCAACTGTTGTTTTCGTTGTTACGTCCTTTCTCGGGTCAGATATAACCCGTGTATACTGTATACCTTAAGTGTAACTTTTCCCTTCTAATATTACCCGCAAAAATGCGCAATATTATGTAAAGTTTACTGCAGTGTGCTTGCAACGTGCAAAACATGCTCTAACTTCTATTTTTTAAAGTTTGGTTTAAATTAAGAAAAAGGAAGTTATTTTTCCTGTAAGTACTTCTAAATATTAAGAAAAATTAAACGGTTTTATGTTTCGAAATGTCTTAATTTTAGTTTGTATGAGAAGTTTGAGTGTAAAAGATTTTCTTAGAAAAATAATAAAGTAGTTCAGCTGTCTAACTCACTTGGTGTATATAGCAGTTAAGTATTAATTTAGTTAAGAGAATTGAAGGTTTTTTTAGATAAAATTGGCTGCTTAACATTCTAGAGAGGAAATGTTGTATTTTATCTGTATGTAATAAGTTTGTAATAAGGGAGCTACACTACGGGTTAATGGGATCGCTGTTTGGCAGGCTCTATACATTTTGCCATATTTATTAATGGCCCTGATTGAATTGTAAATTACGGCTAATGTATGCTTTCATTAATGAATATTTAATGCTGAGTAATTACTGCAACTAGGAATATGCACTACGCTGCAGTTTGCAGTTTAACCCTCACAGCGGGATAGTGCGCAAAATCATTTATTATCCCGCCGAATTACGTACAAAACTTCACCCAGTAAATTGAAACGGTTCTATATTCTTTGGACCTATGAACAGGTTAACCATTTTTAAGATATTTTTGCTTTGTGTGGTGATCAAAGACAATTTGGAGGATTGCGAATTATCGCCAATTTAAATGGATTGTTGGCTGGATGATTCTGTGGCTCTCCAATCCGCAGAACCCAAAGTTGCGTGGTTACTCTCGGTGAGTAAAATCAGAATTCGAATATTTTAAATTTAGTTTTATTTTAACAAACTCACGTTACAATAATTTTATGAACAAAAGTAGATCGTGTACGTTAGAGGGGATTTAGGGCTAAACCGGCGGCTGAGACTACTGGAGAGAGAATGAAATATTTGCCGCGCGAGGTATCGCGCGCGAATTTACAATGATAACAGTGTCACATAAATGTAGGGAAAAGTAAACTTTGTTATTATTTTCGGAAGATGTAAACTCCCTTTAATTTACCATACAAAAATATAATATTATGTAATTCTATTATGTTAAATATATAAAAAAAAGAAAAATGATTTTGTTTTTGTGAGGAAGCTGAAAAATGAAACAAATAAACATAAAAAATGTCGAACACAAAGGTCGAATACATATTTTATTAATGTGAATACAGCACGAGCGTCTTAACTGCTCTCAACTTTCTGGAGACTATGGCATCCCCGACTGGGGTATGTTGAAAGGCTGGAGGGAAGTGGAGGGGAAGAAGATGCTGGGGAGGAAGGTACTTTGCTACTTCTAGTTTAATTGATAACATATTTTTGATTGCCTGTCTGCAGCATAGGATCGTTTTTTTTTTTAAATTGGTATTTATATCGCAATTTTAGGATAATCTCCCAGTCTTATTAAAGCTATTCATTGCTAAGGTATGGTAAAACCGGAATCGAACCAGGTAATTAGTTGGCTAAGCTCAGTAAAAAGGTAGGCAGATGAAACTCGTGTACTATCAGGGGTAGGCAGTTCCTTTAGTCATCAGCTCGTCCATCGGTTAGGAGGTCGGACAGGTTAACACACAATAATTACACAAGAGTAGAAAGGCACAAGGTATATTAATCATCTCGAGAAATTACAGGGTTGACATAGATCTCTCTACTCTCTTCTCTAAATTGACGACGACCGGATGAAGCGTGGATTCTACATGAAGTTACAAGAATTGAACACAAGAAAGGGGATAGGTTGAAAGCTTACGATTCGCCTTGAGATGTTGTATGGTACATCATGTTGACCAGGTCTTCCCGCGCTCAGAGGCCACGGGACTGTTGAGGTGATGATATGCACTCGGGATTTTACACGGAAACGGGACTCCATTGAGTTTAGTTCGAGCCGAGATAATAATCATGATTGGAAATTGATAGCGAAATGCATCTAGTTAGGAAACTGGAACGAGATCGCGTCCGTTATCGCGTAATTATGCAAGTCATGTTCGCGAGTAGTTTTTGCCTTCGCGAGCGACAATGCTGCTATGACCAAGGTCGGTTCTGGACTGCGGAAGCGCGGCGGGGGTCGGCCCGTGTTGAGCTGCGAGCACCCTAGGTGGTCCGTGCCGATCACGTGGTGCTGTGTTGAACACGCCGCGACTAGCTGCGAGGGGAAAGTGAGGCTAGTGTGCAACCTTTTTATAGGGTGACTTGTATTACGTAACACATTTTCCCTCCGCCAGTAAAAGGCGACGTGGTAATGAAGCTTTAGGCGCTAAAAATCCTCTTCACCTTGTCGTGAGGGAAGTAGAGAGAGAAAAAAACAGTGTTGATTTACAAAAAAAAAAAAAAACAAAGAAGAAAAAATACATGGTTATGCAATGGTGAAAAGACAACATACAGGGTTATGCAGTGATGAAAAGACAAACATACAAGGTTATGCAGTGATGACAAGAACAACATACAAGGTTATGCAGTGATGAAAAGACAAACATACAAGGTTATGCAGTGATGACAAGAACAACATAAAAGGTTATGCAGTGATGAAAAGACAAACATACAAGGTTATGCAGTGATGAAAAGACAACAACCTGACTCTAAAATTTCATTGGTCTGTAAGCTAAGTTTGAAGAGCGTAGTTTTCGTTGAGTACCAAGTAGACGTAATTTCACTGAAGTTATTAAAGTTACACTTTCACTGTAACTTGACCCATTTGAGATTGCACTCAAGTATCACTAGGGCCATAGAAATTGAACTGTGTTTCTTGGTTGTGGTTGAGAGATGGTGATGCTGAGGGCCAGAAGTATCCGGGTTCTGTTGTTGTACCAGCGTGAATTCCATTATGCTGATGTGGTGGGGCAGTGGTTGTCAAGGTGAAATGAAGTTGGTAATAACATGGAGTAATACCAGTAAGTTGATTGATGATTGCTGCGTGTGATGGCTATTATGTTGAGTTTGCGCATCGGCAAGTGGTTGATTTGTACAATGGCAAGTGGTTGATTGCACAAATGGCAAGTGGTTGATTGCACAAACGGCAAGTAGTTGATTGCACAATGGCAAGTAGTTGGTTTGCAGGAACATAATTAACCTTGAGCTGGCATGCTCTGAGGTTGGTTCTTTTGAATGTGGTTTGAATGATGAGGCAACTTGATTTGCTACTGCACGCATGACTCACACCTAATTTGGGTGTGGTCGGGTGTTTTTGGTACGCAGAGATTGGAGAGAAGTGAGTGATGGAAGTGAAGGCGGCAAAGAAGTGAAGCTCAGCTTGCAGGTGATGAGGAGGGCTGCTGGTCTTCTTTTTAATCCGGGAATTGGTTATTATTAGAGCCAAAATTCTTGAAGTTTACCTGCCTGGTAGACCAATGATGAAAAAACGTTTGGAGAGAAACAAATTGTGTTCAAGAGAAAAGACAAAAAGACAAAAAAACGTTGTTGGTTAGAGAGGAGAGAGTAGAGAGAGATCTAATATGCTGACTATACCATGAGTATCCCGAGATTGGGGAGACAAAAACTATTACGACTAGCGTGAGGTTACCTATTTGATTTACAAGGTATAGGTAGGTGGTTGTACCGTAGTAACACCAAGTTTCTGAAAGAAGTTGGCCTTCCATGGCCGGTGTTAGCGCTTGAGCGATAACAACTTACGACTTTCAAAATTACAAGAAATGTGTTGATTACCTAGGAATGGGGTGAAAAAAGGAAGTTTTTGAAGCAAATTTCATGGATAAAGATTGTCTTATAGACAG
Source organism: Hesperophylax consimilis (assembly GCF_061612785.1). Taxonomy (NCBI): domain Eukaryota; kingdom Metazoa; phylum Arthropoda; class Insecta; order Trichoptera; family Limnephilidae; genus Hesperophylax; species Hesperophylax consimilis. Next base: position 18,289,871 of record NC_142840.1, on the reverse strand, counting down.
ACAATACGCTATGTGCGTAGGGTACACCTTCCAGATTCAAGAAATTAACCTCAAAGATAATGAGGGATGAGAAAAAAAGCGTTGAGCGAGAAGGTCTGCTGGTGATGGAGCTGATTCTCCGTTCGATCTCTTTCAGAGAACGAAATGTGGTCAACCAGCAGGTTTCCTAGCTTCTTACAAATGTACCATGAGTTTGATGGAAGGGTGAAGGATGGAGGGTTTGAGCAGCGAAAATTGATAGTGACTGAGCTAATTCTCAATTCGATCTCTATGTGAGGACGAAATATATCAACCAGCAAATTTCCTAACTCTTTACACATATACATGAATTTGATGAAAAGGTGAAGGAGAATACACAGTAATAACAATCTAATCTTTCACGTGTATTTGGTGAAAGATTAGGGGTCGTTTTTAATCTTCTATAGTTTGTGAGAACATGACAGACCCTTGCTCAAGCTTCACAAACCTGGGAGTTTTTCTTATTCGTCTCCCAGACAACGATTTAGGTGGTTTTGTGTCACTGTCTCGATTAACTCCCACTACACGATACCTCATAACCAACAGTGAAGCTGATGGCTAGTCCATGGTCAATGGATAGTGGATGGTTCTTGGGTCCGCTTGACAAGAAGTCCACAGGTATCAGTTAGCGTAAAAATTTTCTGAATGCACAGCTTCATGTTTGTTTGAAGAGAACAAAAATTCTCACTACAGTGAAGGACGTTTCCCTCAGTGTCATGAGTTAAACAAAAGGGTCCCAATTAAGGGCGACAAGTCTGGGTAAAATGATCTACGTCCGGTAGAACAAGTACATAGTGTCAACTTATTTAAAGAAAACAACAACAAGATATTGTATCATTCGCACGAATCATGGTAAGTATTATAACGTCTCCACGTCTCATGTAGAAATTGAACGAATTACGAAAGAACCCTAGTATTGAAAGGACGGTACAACATAGATATTTATAACCATTTATGGAACAAATTATCTCTTTGGCCACAGTGTATGTGAGCCAGTAAAAAAAGTAATTATAACGAACTTCTCGTATCACGGTAGATATTATAACATTCTCATGTATAGCGTTAGATTTTATAACGATCCCTCGTCTCATGGTGGATATTGTAACATTCTCATGTGTCATGAAAATAACATATCGTCGTTCAATAATAAAAAAATACCATTTCAATACCGGAAAAAAGATACATACACAATGTCAAAAACAATCAAGTAGTGGCTATTGGTATTATCAAAAAGACGATGGCATAACCTTTGGTTGGGTTTATGCGTTAAGTTGGCAATAATACAAGACATATGCCTAAGGATGTCTTACACAAGACACACAGTATAGCAGAAGAGACCTACTTGGTTTTACTAACTCTTTGCTTACAAAATGTTGAGATGGCATACCCTTGGTTGGGTTTATGCTTTAAGTTGGCAATAATACAAAACATATGCCTATAAGGATGTCTTAAACAAGACACACATATAGCAAAAGAGACCTAATCGGTTTTACTTATTCTTTGCTTACAAAAAAGGTTTGTAGTGGTTTATTTAAGACCTTTTAGGGTTTTACTTACTTAAAATGACCAAACAAAAACGGGAAACACACTTGGTGTTGCCAAAATTGCCACGAACACGAATGTTGTGAACTTTATGTTACAAATTGATACAAGAGGCACCTAGAGACACAGGATGACTTAATTATAAGTGACCTGGCTCGGTGTATTTGACAAGGCAAATTAATGCTATTTAAGTCAAAAAATATAGTACATAATATAACAAATTGGGGTCAGAAAGTTGAGATCTTAAGATTTTACATACTCAATGTGACCGAAAGGTGTTATGTATGATACATTGTTATTGATGAGGAGGGCCAAACGGCGTTTGTTCTCCTTTACAACAACCTTTTTCAGAATTGACGTGTCAATATCAAATTCTGAAAAAACAACAGATTAGAGCAAATGGGAATGTTGAGCGCCATTCAATTTTTTAGACAAAACTGAAAAAAACTTAAAAAAAGGTAATTGTAACTTTTATTTATTACACCTTTGTAAACTTGAATCAAATGACGATACCAAACTGGAATTTACACACGCATTATGATTACAAGTTACAGGGGTAGAAAATTCACCTCAATTGGGTGTATGTTGCAAAGGGTCATTGTTTTATGTACGATGGAGCCCAATGGAACAAATGTGACGAACAAATGTGAAGGAACAATGAGAAAAACAATGTAAGAACAGAGAACATGAGAGAATTAAAAAAAAAAATTACATACAATGTTGTACGTGACTTTTTGTGGAAGTTATGACAGAAAATAGTTATGTATTTAGTGTTGTAAGTGTCAGAATGGTGACGACTAACAATTAATGTCCAGGGACGCGACTCCGGGAGCATCAATTGTTTGGGAGGCGTAAAAAGTCTCTTGACTGGAATGATCAGTTCCAGAGAAGATACGTACAAAATATGGGTACAATTTATATACATTACACGGTGAGGTGTGACAAAGAAACAAAAATAACAAAAGGTTTATACAAAAGAGCATAGTAGTACATGTATGGGTGAGAAATGATTAAAAAAAAACAGTTGACACTTCTGTGTTTTTAGTAAAATGAGAAGGTTACCTTGCAGAGGTCGAAATGCGAGTTTTTATATGAAACTTACGCGATAGGACATGCTGTTTGTCTGCACGAGGGCCAAATCTCGTGGGACAAAGGTAGAGCCAAAAGTTTGTTAGTTATGAGTGTAGTGTCCTAGTGAAGGTGGTGTCCATTGTGTCCACACTTCCTAGTTTGACAATATCTTTCACGTGGTAGTTACCGATGTGTTTACCAGAGGCGTCCGATAGGGTATATACTACATCTGAGATTTTTCTCAGCACTTTTGCTTTAACAAAGCGAGGAGCTAGTTTTGCAGAGAAGTACAAAGCACCTTGTGAGAGTGTGTTGTTGCGTCTCCAAACTGTGTCGCTTTCCTTAAAGGTAACATGTTTCCTGCGTAGATTGTGTCTGTTTGCACTCTTTTTGTGGGCAAGTATCAACGCATCTGTGACTTCGCTGTAAATAGCGGAAAGTTCTTCAAGACGGTGAGCGTAGTTCTCTGATGGATTATCAGTAGAAAGGGAAGATGATGGGAGGCTAGCGTCCCAATGCAAGGATCCATGTACAATTTGTTCCATACCATGTTTCAGGAAGAAAGGGCTGTATCCAGTAGTGAGGTTCACCGTATTGTTTAGTGCAGCTTGAATTTTTTCCAGATTTTTGCACCATGTTCGTTGATCTTTGTCAACCAGGATTGCCAGAGCCGTGTTGATGGTCTGGTTGTAACGCTCCACTGTATTATTTTGAGGCGTGTAAAGTGTATTATAGAAAATATCCTTTATGCCGTATTTGGCCAGAAATTCCTTGAATTCCAGAGCTATGAATTGTTTTCCGCTGTCGCAAATGATGGTGCGCGGAGTGCCGTAGGGGATAAAAATGTTTTTTTCTAACAAGTTTATGATTGCAGATGCTGTGGCTCTTTTTAATGGGAAGATCCAACAGAACTTGGTGAATATATCCACTATGCTAAGTATATGCATGTTTCCGGCGTAGCTTCTGGGGAAGGGGCCGATGAGATCCATAGAGAGTGATTGTAGTGGCCTGTCCACTCGTTTGGGGTTATTCATGAGACCAGATGGGGGTGCAGTACTATGTTTGTATGCTTTGCAAATGTCGCACTTAGAGATATAGTTGCGAACTTGTTTAAACAGGCCTGGCCAGTAATACCTTAAGGCTATTTTCTTATAGGTTTTGAAAGTTCCTGGGTGTATGGATCCGGGGCCGCTGTGATTGTCGATGATAATTTTTTGTGTTTCCACTGAGGGAATGACTAGCTTCCAAGCATAGTCCTCGAGTATAGACAGTGGTGGTTTGCAGTTACGATATAACCGACCTTCCTTTATAATAAAGTTGGGAAATTTTTGCGGGTTGTTCCTGCATTCCTCGTAGGTTTTTAAATACCAAGTGTCTTTGGTGGTAAGAGTTGGTGTTGCTTCTTCGGAGGTCAGAGTGGCGAGTTCTATTCTTGAGAGGGCGTTTGGGACAATATTGTCTGCGCCTTTACGATGGATGACATCAAAGGTGTATTGAGATAGGCGAGACGACCAGCGGGCCAATCTGCCAGAAGGGTTGCTTAATGAAATCAACCATTTTAGGCTGCTGTGATCGGTGATGACTGAGAACTTACTGCCTTCGATATAGCCGCGGAAATGGTGGATAGAGTCCATGACTGCGAGAAGTTCTTTTTCCGTTATCCCATAGTTTTTTCGTGTTTATTTAGACTACGAGAGAAGTATGCCACTGGGTGTTCGCCGTCGGGGAATTCTTGTGTTAGGACTCCGCCGATTCCAACATTGGAGGCGTCTGTATGCAAGGTGAAAGGCAGATTGAAATCTGGACAGTTTAGTACCGGTGCAGATTGCAGTGCTGTTTTTAGAGAGGTGAAAGCCTTTTCAGTTTCAGTAGACCAAGCGAAGTTACTGACACCTTTTCGGGTACCGGTAATTTTATTAAGAGGGGCAGCTATTGTGGAGAAATCCCTTATGAATCTTCTGTAGTATCCGGCGAGACCAAGGAAACCTTTAACTTCTTTAGCGTTCTTTGGCCTGGGAAAGTTTGTCATAGCTTCGACTTTGGCAGGGTCGGTCCTTAGACCTTTTTCGTCTATTACAAAGCCGAGGTAGCGTAGGCGTGATTTGCAAAATTCAGATTTCTTAAGGTTGATTGTTAATCCGGCAAACTTGAGTTGTTGGAATACTTTTTCTAGGGTGGTGATGTGTTTTTCAAACGTGTCGCTGATGATTATTAGGTCGTCCAGGTAGCAGAACAAATTATTGTCGGATTCGGGGCCGAACAGTCTGTCCATCAATCTTTGTAGCTCAGCAGGGCTGTTTTTTAAACCGAAAGGGAGTCTCTTAAAGTGGAACATTCCTCTGCCGGGCACTACAAATGCTGTTTTTTCACATGAAACATCATCCAGAGGTATCTGCCAGAATGCTTTGGACAGATCTATTGAAGAGATGAATTTTGCGTTGCGTAGTTTATCCAGGATTGCGTGTACAAGAGGAAGTGGGTACGCGTCCGCCTCAGTGCAGGCATTAAGTCTTCTACTGTCGAGGCAGAATCGGGCGGAACCGTCTTTTTTGGATACCAGAAGTGTGGGGTTGGTCCAGGCGCTTCTGCTGGGAACCACGATGCCCATATTTAGCATGTCGTCCAGTTCTTTTTCTCACATTTTTAGTTTCTGGGGAGCCAAATTGTAGTATCTTTGTTTGATAGGAGGTCCATTTGTCTTGATGTGATGTTTGACTAAATTTGTCAAACCAAATCCACACTTTTCGAACGAGATTGATTCAAATTTCTTGATCATGTCTTCCAGTTGTTCGGCCTGCGGTGGGTGAAGGTTCTCGTACGGAATTATTGTACGGATTTCGTTGATTGAGGTGGTGGGTTTGGTGTTGTTGCAAGGGTTGAAAACCTGAGGTGCAATATTGAATGCTTTCCAAAAATCCACTCCAAGAATAAATTTCTGGGTGATGGTTGGTACGATTAGGAAATTTATTGGAAATGATTTGCTTCCACACTTGACAGGTAGGACAATTGCTCCTGTGACTTTTTGAGTGTTGTTGTCTGCAGTGGTGACGAAAGCGGGGTGTTTGTTGATTGTGAATCCGTTGTTGACAAAGGGAATGTGGGCGTTACCGCCGAGGCAGCTAACTGAAGCTCCACTATCCAGTAGTCCAGAGAAGACGACGTCATTAACAGAAAAATGCGCGTATGGGCGACCATCTTTAGCTTGAGTGCAGCTCACCGTAGAAAGTTGTAAGGCCTCTTTGAAATATGCAATGTGTTTCAACCACTCGGTCCATTCAGTAGGCCTGGATATTTAATGGATTTGCGAGGGGTTGGATCTTAGTTTTTTGGAGTTCTCTTGGACCAATTCGGCGGAGGTTTGGAGAAATCTGTAGGTGGTCTTGCAATTAAGTTGTTGGAAGGATGTATTCTTTCAAGATTGTTTCTTGATCTCTTGAAAATTTCTCTCAAGTTGTCCTGTTGAGGAGAATGGTCACGGGGGCGCTTTTGGTGGCCTCTGTTGTCTTGGGTATACGAAAGTTTTGCTTTTTTGTAGCAAGATGATTGTGAATGTCCGGTTCTTTTGCAAAAGGTGCAAAACTTCTTCTCGTTAAACTCTGGTTTGATTTGATTGGTTGACCGAGAGGCGAGGCTTGGTAGAAGGGGCTCGTTAGAAGGCTTGGTGTTTCTTCTTTTATCTTGGTAGTTTTCCAATAGTAGACAGACATCTTTGAGTTGTTCTACTGAAGATATTTTTTGAGAGGTTATTATGTTCTCATATCTTTCTAAGAGGCCATCAGTTAAGATAGGAACTAGCTCTGTTTCAGGGACTGGAGTTGTCAGTTTGATGTTTAGAGATCTGCTCTCTGGGCGTATTGTGCTACTGTTTCGTTGGAGAATCGTTTGATGGAAAACAGAGTAGACTTAATCCTATGCTGTGTTTCTTTTGGTGCGAAACTTTTCAGGAGAGCAGCTTTGAGTTCGGGCCAGGAGTTTACTTTTTTCTTGTGGATTCTATGCCAGGAGAGTAGCTCGTGCGAGATGAGATCTATGAAGTTACGGTGTAGTATCTCAGTAAGAATGTTGCGTATCGCGGCTGTTTCTTCAATTCGGTCGATGAAATCTTCTACGTTAGTATTACCGTTGTACTTAATTTTCCATCCAGTTAGGTCGAAGGGTTTTGTGGTTTCCTTGATGGGTATAACTGGTGGTTTAATTTCTGTGCAAGCAGGTATGCTTGTGTCAGAGATTGTTATACTGCCGGGTTGAAATTGCAGTCTCCTAATATATTTCCTGTTGTAAAATGTTGCGTACTTAATCAGGACGTTTTTGGTTTTGTTGAAAGGAGAAATATTCCTGTCTTTTAATTCCTTTTCTAAGCTTTGAGTACTTTGAGAGCAGATGTTGGCTATTATGCCTAAGGTGTTGTTTTGAGGATTCATTTTGTGGAAGTTGATTTAGACTTTGTGAGAAGAAAAAGAATTGTCTGAGTGTGTGGCTGGTTGTTTTTCAAAAAAAAATACCAGGGGTTTGCTTGTGGTGGTAGGTGAAGAATTTTGTGAAATTTTTCAAAGTCCCAGTATGGAAAAAAAATGGCCAGTGGTTTCCTTGTGTTTTTAATGGAAAAGTCCCTGAGATGTGTGTTTTTAAAAATTTCCGAAAAAATTTTTAAGTTTCAATTATGGAAAAAAAATGGCCAGCGGTTTCCTTGTGTTTTTGATGGAAAAGTCCCTGAGATGTGCGTTTTTGAAAAATTTCCGAAAAATTTCTAAGTCCTTGGTTTGTGAAAAAAATGACCAGGGATTACCCTGGGATTTTAGTGAAAAAGTTCCTGAGATTGTGCGTTTTTGAAAAATTTCCGAAAAATTTCTAAGTCCTTGATGAGTGAAGAAAATTTTGAAAAAAATTTCCAAGTGATGAATTTCCTGATTTGTGAAAACAAAACGGCCAGGGGTTTCCTTGCAATTTTAGTGGAAAAGTCCCTGAGATTGTGTGTTTTTGAAAAAATTTCCGAAAAAATTTCAAAGTCCTTGGTTTTGAAGAAAAAATTTTGAAAAAAAAATTTCTTCCGAAAAAAAACAAAAATTCAAAGTGCAGATTTCGAGAGAGTATTGTTTGTTTTTTCAACAATTATTGGAGGGTTTGTTTGTGATTCGTGACCAATTGTCTGAATTTAAGCAGAACCAGTGTTTGGTTATTTACTCGTAAAATTCCCTTTCACTGGACAAACGACTGGCTCATTTGCGCAGAAGTGCCGAACGTCAGGGACTTACGTCAATCGCGAATCTCAATTATATGTAAAAGGTGAGTCGGCTTTCAAGACTTTTCTTTCAGAAAGGATACTCTACCCACCTTTATTACATATAAAGCGGAATTATCAAATGGCAGAAAGGCTTTAGTTTTCTTGGTTGTGTATTTTGAAGAACGAGCTGGCTGATGGTTCCACGAACAAGAAATTTATTTTGTATCATGTACAAGATTTGAAACTGTTGAATTGTATTTTATTGTAGCTCATTCTCTCTAATAGTTGCACTTGGAAAGTAAACCATTGTGGTTTTGGATCACTATGTGATGTTTGAGATGTCCGAAAAGAAGTAAACGTTGATTGCGCACTTTGTGATAGAATACCGGTACTTAAAATTTTGTCGAGTGACGATTCGTAAAACTTGTAATTTAACACCGAATAGTTTTAATGTGACACGGTTGTTTTAGATTTGACGCGATGGTTTGTAGAACAGCTATGATTTATTGGAAGAAAACATTGTTATACAAAGGTTAATACAAAACAAGGCATGAAAACAGAGTGAAGGAGTGCAAGATTATTTCCAATTTGACCTCCCGATGGACGATTAATTAACCAAAGAAAACCCACGTTTTTGCGCCAGTGCTAAGGTATGGTAAAACCGGAATCGAACCAGGTAATTAGTTGGCTAAGCTCAGTAAAAAGGTAGGCAGATGAAACTCGTGTACTATCAGGGGTAGGCAGTTCCTTTAGTCATCAGCTCGTCCATCGGTTAGGAGGTCGGACAGGTTAACACACAATAATTACACAAGAGTAGAAAGGCACAAGGTATATTAATCATCTCGAGAAATTACAGGGTTGACATAGATCTCTCTACTCTCTTCTCTAAATTGACGACGACCGGATGAAGCGTGGATTCTACATGAAGTTACAAGAATTGAACACAAGAAAGGGGATAGGTTGAAAGCTTACGATTCGCCTTGAGATGTGGTATGGTACATCATGTTGACCAGGTCTTCCCGCGCTCAGAGGCCACGGGACTGTTGAGGTGATGATATGCACTCGGGATTTTACACGGAAACGGGACTCCATTGAGTTTAGTTCGAGCCGAGATAATAATCATGATTGGAAATTGATAGCGAAATGCATCTAGTTAGGAAACTGGAACGAGATCGCGTCCGTTATCGCGTAATTATGCAAGTCATGTTCGCGAGTAGTTTTTGCCTTCGCGAGCGACAATGCTGCTATGACCAAGGTCGGTTCTGGATTGCGGAAGCGCGGCGGGGGTCGGCCCGTGTTGAGCTGCGAGCACCCTGGGTGGTCCGTGCCGATCACGTGGTGCTGTGTTGAACACGCCGCGACTAGCTGCGAGGGGAAAGTGAGGCTAGTGTGCATCCTTTTTATAGGGTGACTTGTATTACGTAACATCATCTTTATTTTAATTTAATTTAATGTTGAGAGAATACTTTATAATAATATTTGGATGTTTTGTATAAAACACCTCAAGGGCGCTCTACAAATAAATAATAAATTTCTACAATAATATATCTTCTATAAATATATAACGTAATGTTAAGAATAATGACATTGTCGTGAAATTTCACGTTGGGTATTTTAATTATGTTAAAATTTAGCATTATTAATAATTAAAACACCTTCTTAACAAATTCTTAGTTATCACGTGGATTAATGAAGGTATTAAATCAACAGAAAATGGTGTTAACAAATTAGCATTTGAACTCATTATATTATAGACGTCAAAATAAATGACATGATACATTTTTTTCAAATTTTACTAAGGACCTATGTCATCTTTGGGTAGGTATGGGTGGTATTTTTAAAGAAAGGAATGAGAGGCAGTTCTGGGAAGGAAAAATGTGAGTAGGTGAAAAGTGTGTAGGAAATAAGGGTCAGCGTGTCCAGTAAGTGCGCAAACGCATCAGCCGCCAAGAACTGAATAAACCTCACCCCATGAACCTGTCTTGCTACGTTACCAAAAGTAGCACAAGTGATTTTTTTCAACTGTGTTATTGTGTAATTATTCAGGTAATTGAGTAAATTTAAAAATATGTAATTCATTTGGACAAGTAAGGTACTTTTGTAAGGGATATATCGTTGGTCACAAATTTGGAGTGTCTCTAAAACTAAAATAACAATTTTTAGAAAGTATTGATACCTTTTTACAAAAAGGTTTTAGTTTGTGCCATTGTAATAAATGTAACAGACAAATTAGTAAAACAAAAGAGAATAAAATAATAATAATAAATAATAATAATAATAATTGGATAATTTGTAGAGCGCCGTTTTTGTGAAAAATCACCTCAAGGGCGCTGAAAATACCCAGTAAACCACCCTTTAATAAGGTCAAATGTAATAATAATTACATAACAAAACTTGTTTATAAATAACCTATTTTTAAATGTAAAAAAATGTTTGAAAAGCAATGGTAAAAGCAAATATATAAAACATCTAATCTTACAGAATACAAATAACACATATGGAACTGGCTACAATCCTGTTAATATTTAATTTTTTATATTTCACTTTTTTGGAATAACTATGGATAAACTACTGTTATAACTATGGAAAAATCGATTTTATATTTTAATTTTTAATGTTTCTCTGTGTAACAAACTCCACTGTATTGTTTTAGAATTATATAACTTTACAATTGAAAAAGTCCTCCACAACACAGGTGAACTCCTAGCGTGGAGGACAATATACTATACCATTGTTTAACAAATATATTAAAGAATAAATAAAATTTAAAAAAAAAAAAAAAAAAAAAAAAATGGTTTTTTTGATATGGTAATAATGAAAATTAACAAATTTAAGAATAATAAAACAAGCATAGACAAATAAAAAACTATGGATAAAAATAAATATTTAAATGAACGGTGACTTATTAGTTCATATTATGAAAATATATATAGTACATATAATATTCTCAAAATATGTAATTATTGCATAACAAAAACTAAACTTTTGTAAATTAACACAACAGAATCAAATATTATTGAACAAATAAAAGAAAAAACTTTATATTAAAATGGAATTTTACAAATTAAACTTGAAACCAATAAATAATGTTATTAATTCTGAACAATTCTAATAGTAACCTAATAATTGGCACATTGTTCCAACTGCGTATTATTAACAGCAATATAATGTAATCTTTGAGGCACAGATGTGTCGGGAGAGATAACGAGAAGCAGGTAAATAAGGGATGGAATTAGATGTCTGCTTAGTAACCTGCTTTTGTGCCTTTACATTGTATCTTCACACAATCCTGCTACCCTAATACCAAAGTGGGTGAATTCGGTAATTTCACCCGGCAAAGTGGGTCTTTTCAAATTACCTGTACAATCGTTATGCGAATATTGCGTTCTATTCAGCGCTAACAATGGCCATATCGAACTGTGTGACGCGTTACAATTCGCAAATGTGTCATATTACGGCCGTAATAAATCAACTCATCCTATCCCATATGTATGTTGTACGTCAAGGGAGTACTATTTGATGTGTTCGATCACAACAAAACAGATTATTTGATCTTTCACGTCATAAAAGAAAAAAAAATCTATTGAAATGCAGGTATTTCAACATTAAATAAGTAACTAACATTCTGTTCCATAAATATTATGTCAGCGATGACTTGGCACGACGTTTAATGAAAATTTTGTTGTTAAGATAGTTTATTTAGAATGTAAGAAATAAGATATATTATAATTGCTGGTCATGGGCAAGGTACAAGGTAAATGTGCAAATGGGCGCTCGTCAGCCGTTTAGGTAACCTGTAATCAGGTGTCAATTCTTTTCCACAAACAACAGACAATTGCGGAGGGTCCTTGGAATACTATAGTGCACAGTGTAACACTTATGATATCTACGGTGAGAAAACTTTAATCATTATTATTCAACATTCTCACTAACGAACACTGCCCCGATCTCAAACAACGAGGGAAGCTGACATATATTTTCGACCATTTGAAACTTTATAAGAGTTGCAATGTGAATTCTTTCTATTTTTATATACAATGCATTGTGCTATTCAAAATAACGATTATCAGATATTTTTGTTAATTTATTTAAGACATGATATAATCAATTTTACACCGCTACTGGCATCTTTAGATTGGGATATTTTCAATTAATTTGGAACTATTATTCTTGTATAATAGTATGTACAACAATAATTATTTTGCATAAAATGGCTTCTAGAAGATGAATAGAAATTATTGTGGTTTTTTTGTGTCCTATATTTTGTTATCGTTAAGTTTATTTTTATTGACAACCGAGAGAACTTTTTTTTACTTAAGGAACTGGATGCAATAAACATGTAAACGTGCACAAGCTGATGGAGCTACACGTAAAAGTTTGAATACTAGTTACAAGTAAATATTACGCATTTCAAAAAACTGTGAGCGCGTTTTAATTAAAACTTAAATTATATAATAAGTTCATTAATAACAAGTAAAAAAGGTCAGTTAAAACAGTACAAGTCTGAAGAAAACTGTTAATCAAACTGTTTTGCCATTTTAAATACACAAAGTGAAAAATTTTTTGAGCATTGTAAACACTCAACCAAATAAATATAATATCGTAATAAATTGTTGTCCAGCAAATCAATGGGAGGTTTTTTGAAAGACATTAATTTATTAATATAATTCAATCGCCGCGATTGAATGACGATATCTGACCGGCAGATCCAGAAGTGTAATCTCGATAATTACGCGTCTTTCGCAATTTCAAGTGGGACTGTTAGACGATAAACGTCTCACCAATTTAGGCTGCGCTGCACAGCCGCTAAAGCCTTTCTAGCGGAAACGGAAATCCATTAAAACGGAGACATCAAATTACTGAAATGTCTTAAACACATCAACCTTCAGGCCTGCTTTCCACCCTCCCACCTTGCAACTACCCCTCAACCCCCCTAGGAAGGGGAAACCATCAGTGTTGCCAAATTTACACTTTAAAGCTTAAGGGTTGAACAGAAAAATATTTAAACCTTAAATCAGAATCATTGTAATTTAATAAATAGTAAATTTTCAGTTGATACAGATGCAATGGTTTTCTAAGATAAACTAGAAAAGGTATACGAAAACCCCAGTCTTTTAAATTATATATTTATTCATTTTCAGGAAATCAACAGCTTACATTTAATCAGTTTGTATATAAGTATTATATAGTAAAATAAAACCAATTATGGATTTTATCCTCGTGACTTTAACTGAGACAGCATACTATGGAATAAGTTATTTAAATAAATTATACAAAACAAAGATTATATAAAACGAAAAATTTACAAAACATTACATTTATAGCCATGGAGAGAGGTTGTAGGTATAAATCAAATCATAATAGAGATATAAACAATAGAGACGTAAACATTATTCACAAACCATCCGAGAAATATTCTTTTATGGACCTCTTGTATTTGGTAAGTTCGGAACTGAAAATATCAACCTTGGATAATACGCTATTGTAATTATTGCATAGTTCGTTCGTAGAGTTCGTTTTGCTTTGATCAACCCTGTTGAACGCGAAAATACATTGAATGGAATCTTGTTTAGCAACTCTGGGCATTGATTATTATTGTTACTACTTTATACAGGAATAGTGCATCCTTGTGATGCCTCATAAGGATGAATATTATATTTATCATGAATAACGTACAACAGTCATAAATTTCCGATGCCAATGTGACCAAGGCAGCCCGATGGATATGTAGGTACTGTGAGGCAAATGGGGTTTAAAAGGAAAAGATATGGGAAAGATGAAGGTCGGGGAGTACTTGGCTCTTCAGATATTAAAGCTAAGTACGGTTAAAAGCTTTTAAAGCAATGTTTTTTTTTAATTCTGAATGATGATCTTTTATCAGGAAAATGCTAAGGGCAATTTGTTTCACGGAATTTGAACAAATCATCAAATATCATAGTATTTTTTAAAATTCTGTGAATGTTCTATTCCGGTTCTGTTTTTATTTCAGTTTTGTGTAAAAACTAACCAGTAATGATATAATAACAGAACATGAATAGAACCTGTACTGAGCTCGAAAATAAACTCTAAAAATTGATGAATTGTGCACATTACGTGAAACAACGTGTCCTGAAAGTATCTTCGACTCTAGAAAGTGCCGCAAATGTTACCTTACATATTAATGTTTACCTGATACAGGAATCACATATGATATAAATAACCTTTACTTAAACGACAGCGGAGGTCATGAAATAATTATTATGATCTTTGAAAAAAATATGTGAGCGCTCTCGGTATGGGAGTTGTGACGCCAATTGTTGAGTACGATGAACTTGGCAAAAATGAGTTAGCAGATGCCGCAAGGAAAAATTACAAAAGAATACACAAAACATGTTATTACGTACTTGGTATTTATGAAGGCTAATAGATGAAAAAGGATGTAACTAGGTTTCAAAAAATGTATATTACTTCCTGTACAAAAAATACATTAATAATGATTACGAAAGAACTGCCTCATTAATATTTTATCATAGGTTTATTTCAGTTTTGCTAAAGTCAGATTGTTAAAAAATCTTCTTGGCTACGATTTATATTTTGTAATTTGTATGAAAAAAATTCAAGTAGTCTCAAACTTTGATTTTGAAACTCGTTTTCTTGAATGTTGCCTACGAAAGCATGTATTTTTCGATTTGATTATGTAGCTGCTCATAATTTAGTTGTTTTATCCAACAAACAAAAAAAATCAAAATTCAAAAAATCAAACAAAAAAATTTCCAGTATTGAAGATTAAAAAATTATGTTCAAAACAAATACATACTTTCCTTTACAAGAACTTAAACATATTTAAAACTTCTCGCAATACTAGAACAAAACATACACACCAACTACTAATACCAAAATATAACACATCCTTTGGACAAAAACACTACAGATTCCAGGCTATAAAACTATCCAATTGACTTTCAACACAATATAAAACATCTAATCTTACAGAATACAAAAAACATACATGGAACTGGCTACAATCCTTAAAATATTTAATTTTTTTATATTTTACATTTGTTCTTGTTAAAACTATGTAAAAATCAATATTATATTTTAATTTTTATCGTTTCTCTGTCCACTGTGTTGTTTAGAAGAAGGAAGAAAGATATCTGATCACTATACACGGCTAAAGCCATTTCAAGCAACGTTTAAATTCTGAACGGTGGTTTTTCACTAGGGCGATACTGAGATTATCTAGCACTATGAACTATGTTTTTTTTTAATTTGACAACCGCACAAAAGTCCCAACCGTCTGACACAAAGTGAGAATATTTCATCCAAAATCAGGGTATAATGTGAGGTGGGGGGTTGTGGGGAGGGGAAATAGACAAAAAGAAAAAGGTAAGAAAGTATCTTGCTATTCAGATCTAGTCACCAAACAAGGTTAAAGCCATTTAAGCTGCTTTTAGATTGTAAACAAATTAATGTCTTTCACCGGGATGGTACTGAGATTATTTGCCACTCTGAATGATATAAAATGATGGTGTTTATGTATAGAAAGCTACTTTTTTTTGCAATTTTGCATACTTCTCTTCAAAATTTAAAGCCAATATGCGATCCTTAGTAATACTAATTATTATTATTAATGATGATTAATTACATTAATTAATTATTGATTTTCTCAGAACACAGTTTCAGAACATTCCCCTTTCTGTCAGAGCGTTGTAGAAATTACAAAGAAGATTTAAACGTAATATTGTATTTATGAAATGAAAGAAAGTGGCATTAGCCCTGCCCCTCGCAGCCATTACAAGTCAAACTTCAGGCGGGAAATGCCACGGGACTTTTATTGCGGTATGAAATTACGCCAATCAAAGAAAACTTTATTTCCTATCGTTAAAGATATTCATGTTTTTGCCCGTTTGGGGTTAATTGCGTCGAATTTGTAAGGCGAGATAATTGTCGCAGGCGGATTATTTATATCCGTGGCAGCACCGAAAGTACCTACGTATTATAAATACTTTGCTGCAGCATGAATTTACAGGTTTAACTGAGGTAGCGGGTGTTGCAGTCATTTTATGTAGGAGAAGGATTTTATTTGTAAGAAGGAAGAAGGAAATTGAATAATATTTTACTCAATTTCCTTCTACTCTTATATCACAAGTTTAATTTAAATTGAAGAAGAAAAATTCTTACTTTTCTCAGCATTGAATTACGTCATAAAAATAGTAAGACTTTTAATATTAATCTTGGTAGCATGAAAAACGATGGTAAGTGCCTAGCTATTTAGATCTGATTACCAAATTCAGCTAAAGCCATTTCAATCAGCTTTTTGATTCTAAATAATAGCGATTCTGAAAGTATATTTCACTAACAGTGGCGGCTCGTGACTTTTGGGTATAATAGAATGCTTATATTACAAAAAATGGCATTAGTGATGTTGTTGAATCCAAAAAAGGTCTTTTTTTATTTTTGAAATTCGGTTTTTTGTATTAAGATTTTCAGGAAATTTCAGTTTGACTGTGAATCTTCATACATTAATCATTTTGTGATACAACAACAATAATGTCGAATTTGTCAAACATAGCACCCTATCACACTTAAAAGTCACGAGCAGCCACTGATTAGCCACTATTACTGTAGTCTGACTACTTTAGTATTTCAATAATTATTCCAAATATCGGAGTTTCATGCAGCCAGAATAATTCTGGCTTCTAAGAAAATGGACGTTTTGTATATTCCTAGCAGATTCTTCAATAGTGACCAGCTGATAACTCGGTATAAATTTCAAGTTCGTCCAACATTTGAATTTGGGAGCCACCTCTGGAATAAAACCCAAGAAATATGATAAACCTGCTCGATTGCGCAAAAGAGGGGGTCGTCTGATTGACAACTTGTTGTTAACAGACCGATTGCAATGTCTAATGAATAGACATAATGTAGGCAAACTGAGTCTGTTATATGGGTACTTTAGTGTGCCTGCACGAAGGATCTAGCAGCATTGATGATTTGTGCTCCGGTACACGCATTCGCATTCGACACATAGTAGCGGAATACCAGTTCATAGTCGATGTTGGCTTCACGAGAACGGGTAGTTTCTTCGACTCGTTTTGGTGTCAGTGTGAAGTCGGCTCGAATATGGAAAGAACTACCGGCATTCGTTTCTCCTCCTCTACGAAATCCGGGACTCTTCGAGAACCGCATGAATTAATACCTTCTTACCTTGACACGCCCCACAATGGCGTTAAAATTTCTACCTATAATTCACGGACTATAATATTATACTCATATGATAAGTTATGTGATTTTGTAGGTTTTACCTCAACAAACTTCTTTAAATCAAGTAGGCACCTATAAAACACCTCATTGATAAAATTTTCGGTAAAATCAATTATACTAATAAAGAAAACGGATGTAAAAAAGGTTGTAATAATAATTTGACGGTTCACAGAATAGCTAAATGTATTAATAAATATTGATTAAACAAGTGCTTATTCAATAAGGTTATTATTTACAGAATTCGCTAAAAAACGTTTATGTTTATCTCGTTTATTAATTTATCATTCAA
This sequence comes from Hesperophylax consimilis, assembly GCF_061612785.1. Lineage (NCBI taxonomy): Eukaryota > Metazoa > Arthropoda > Insecta > Trichoptera > Limnephilidae > Hesperophylax > Hesperophylax consimilis. Next base: position 18,272,487 of record NC_142840.1, on the reverse strand, counting down.
TACGGAAATTTGTTGGAGTACAAAGCACATATTTTATTTCATATGAGAGTCAAAACCTTTTTTCCGAATATAAAACCAAAGGGAAGGTAAACACAGCTTTAAACAGTCGGAAATACTTTTGATGTTTGTATATTTACGTGAACGGTGTTAGCAAAGAATATTGTATAAAGGGGTTTAAATATATGTTCTTTGATATCCTTTATGAAAATAAGGAATAATTTATGAAATACATATTCAACAATTTTGGTTTCTTAAATTAAAAGTAAAATTGAGAAACCATTTTGTGTTATTTCGTTTTTTACGTAAGAACAAAGCTACCCTTATATCCACATCCTCACATGCATCATTTGTAAAAAAAAACCATCATCACCGAGCGCTTCGAACAACTAAACACATTTTCAAACATAACTAATACATAATACTAATTTAATTTTCAAAAGGCCAGGGGGTCTAGCACGAACAGATTGATAACTTAACAATATCCGATCTAAAAGCTTAATTTCCGAAGATTTCGTATCGATATCAAGAGCACGGTTACGTTTTTGATAGCCAAACCGATATTGGCACAAAATAAATAAGAAATCATTGTGGTGTCCCCGAGTAAATATACGAATAAATTGACAGTGTCGAATTGAAAAATTAATTTTAATATGTCAGGTTACATTAATGAAAGAAGCGTGTGGTATCAAAGTGTTTAATGAAGTCAGTGTAGATGAAGCTATGACTTCGAACTGATACAGTTGATGGACATGATCGGTGATGAATTCACCAGGCTGAAGACTGACACCGCATCGGTGGACATAGTCGACGGCGATTTCTCCAGGACGATGGGCACACCATGGAAGCGGAGATAGACAGTTGTGGAGTGGTCGTGGCGATAAAATCGATGCCTCTGCATCATTGCGGGCAAAAACGGGACTTGTAGGTGATGTTCAGTACTGGTGAAGGCCATGTGTCTTCCTGAAGCTCCAGTGAAAAGTAAGCCGAAGGCACGGTGGACTCGAAGGGGAGGGTGCTAAAGACTGACTTGGTACCGCGACGAAGCCGCTTTATACAGGAAACACTCGTTCTGAGAACATTTCTGCAGTCGCGAGGAGGTTGATATTGAGTATGTTTCAAATGCGATACGCGTTGCACATATCGATGTTCTAGAACTTACTAGTAGCTTGCCGTTACAATACTATTTTACGCTAAAAAGGGAGTTAGGATTAAGATCTTCGTTAGATCACCTCCGTTCATTATTGTGTAAGTAATTTTGCATTAAGAAATTTGACAAACAGATGTGTATATTGACTGCTAACCGAAGCTTGGAGGCATTGCCATTCAAAGTATACGTATATGAATGGGCCGCTAAAATATATCCACTCGACCTAGTTCAGCTAAACCACGTGCATTGTCTCAGTAACGAATCTAAACTCTATTAATTAATTTAAGCATTGTCAGACATTTTAAAGAAAACATGTGATTTGTATGCGTATAAATAATTAATAATTCATAAAATAATTTTGTTACTTACCTACTTTAGCGCTTGTCTGATGTAATGATAAGTTATTCCAATAAGTAGTTTAAAGGGGGGGAAGGGGGATGGGAAGATGAAGGATTTGAACCCGTGACCTTCGAAATCATAGCTAAGGATCGTGACCATTCAACCACAGAGAATAAGAGTTATCAAGGTTATAATTTATTAAAAAAAACCTTATAATTATATTTTCTCGCAACTTTAAATTAAAATCTACAGCAGACGAGTTCATGACAAAATGATATTATCACTAACGGAAGTACAGAAGGTGGCCATTAGAACCACACAATTTAATAAAAAATAAACGGTTTTAATTCACATATGAATAGATAAATTCACATTTATGTTGTCTTTTTTGTACAGTGACTGCATTGAGAAGAAGTCCATAAAAATAAACAACGAAAATAGCGAAGAAAGTCCTAACTACCAAAAGAAAAAATTTAGAAAAGATAATCAGGATTTGAAATCATGACCCAGAGTTTCCTCAAACCATAAGAAAATCAATCGGAAGCGTGTATCGGCGTATTGAAGCAGCAATAAGCATTAAAGGCAATTTCATCAAATATTAATGTTATTAATATTTTTATTTTTTTGTGTTCTGATTATAAGATTTATTTTACTAAACTGTTATAATATTTGCTAGAAAAAAATACCCAAATTGGAAATTTTGAAATAAAATAAAAATTCTATTGGTCCTGATGAGATGGCCACCCACTGTTAGCCACGAATTCCCATTCCACTTGACACAGGCAGTTGATATTTTTTCATCTTATTTTAACTTAATAAAATATAATAAAAAACCTGTTATCTTTCTGGAACCCTCTGTGGATGGAGTGCTATCTCCCGACCGGGTGGGCCAGCAACCTCTCTAAACTCCAGTCTATACAGTCGCTCTCTCTGCCCCCGCGGTCCATCGGGGAAATTAAAAATAAACACGTGACTAGTACCACCAGACAGTGGCGGGGGGAGTGCGAGCTGCGGGTGGTGGTGGTCCGGGTGGATGGTGTTAGTTGGGGATGGTGGAGAATGGGCAGATCAATGTTGTAGGAGATTTATAACAATAACTTGTCTGAAAGTAATTTTTAAACATTTTGTTTTCTTTCCGCAAATTTAATCAGTTTGGCAGTCACTTATGGTTAGCAAGTAGTAAAATATTCACCATCGTATAATGTTGACCCCTAACCTAACACAACCTAACCAAACCTAACCTAACCTTACCTAACCTAACCTAACCTAACCTAACATAACCTACCCACGTATTGAGCCTGATTTTTTTTCATTTCGAACATAAATGTAGATGATGTAAAAGCCTTTAAAAAGATGTTTTTTACTTGAAAAAAGTCGGTATTCAAAAGGCAAAAGATTTAATTACTTCTCTTTCTTGATCTGCTTTCTTCCAGTTCCAATTTTTTTAAAATAAAAGTTCGTTGTACGTGCATAATTTCACGCAGTAATATCTACGAATACTTAGGAATATTTCACATCTCTTTACGCATGCATCGACACTCTAAATTAGTATATTTGATGGGATTACAGAAATAATCTATTGATAATTATTGTAAAAAAACCATATTCTTGAATCCGGATCCAGAATGCCATAAAAATATTTTCAATAAGGCAAAACCAGTGAATTCACCCATATAAAGTTATTGTACGTTGAACGATGAGTAATTTCTTACCTACTAGTAAATAAATGGTTTCATAACAACTCATATGTCAAATGTATTGGTAAACCATAAGCAATTAATTTTGCTCAAAATTCTGCCTCAACCAGGTTCGTCTAGTGACCAACTTAAATATACCTACCAATATTGTCTATTTATTACTGTGCCATTATACCTTCTTTATATCACTGTTCTTATATAAAATGTTTCCTTAAATAGTATTTTGGGAATGGTAAGGAGACGAATGAATGATGTGTGTTTAAAATCACAGAATTTATTAAGTAAGTGTAAATGAGACGACTGACCAGACCGATGCTCGACGCTGAAGTGGTGGACTTGATCGGTGGCGAATTCTCCAAGCTGAAGATCGATACCGCGTCGGTGTATGTAGTCAACGGTGAATTCTAGTCAATGGTAAACACCATATATAGCGGAGATGAACAGTGGTGGAGTAGTCGTGGCGTTGAAGTCGGTGGCTCAACACCGAGTTGGTGGAGACCGAACGTGAAGGTTGTGTTCACTACTGGTGAAGACCATGGGTCTTCCTGGTACTCCAGTATGAAGTAAAAAAGCCGGAGGTACAATGTCGGCTGGTGAAAGTGCAAAACGCAATGGTTCCAATGTGATGCGCGTTGCTTGCACTGATGATCTAGACCTTACTAGAAGTAGCTTGCCTTTACATTGTGTATGTTTATATTCCAGTTATGGTTTCATTGATAAATAAATATATGACTTTTGTGGAAACAAAAAGGACTATATTCGAATCTGAGAAAGAAAGTGTTTCATGAGCACGGTTGTGAAAAAAAATTTCGCTATTCAACAAACTGTTTTTATTTGCCATCATAATTGAAAAAATTCTAATTTTCAAAACAGCAAATTTATCATTTACATATTATTTTTCGTCGATCTAATTTGAAATTAGGTGCCATTAGTGGGACTTACGACTTTTCCTTTACAGCGATATTATCAAGCCGAACCCGTCCTTCATTAGAGCATTCAATTTAATAGTGTCAACTGGATTTGTACACACATTTATTGATAATTCAATTTTCGATAACGTTCACAGCAAATGTACTTGACACACGACATTAATTAATAATGCTACGTAATGATTTATTCGATTAATCCTTTGTGGTTCCGGCCTCAAAATCAACGGCAATCATTGGAGGCATTGAAATTCATGTTAAAATTTTTTTCTTCATTTTTGACAAAATAACTTGATTGAATTATGTTTACAAAGATATTCATACCTGTAAAGAGACGACAATATAAAAAAACATAATTTATTTAATTTTAATTTTAAAAAGAAAGTCAAACATTCCCGGATAGCTAATAGCTAGTATAAAGTTACCAAAGCACCAAATCTAGCGGTCCTAAATGGTGTGCTGATTCCAACCCTGATATATGAAAGTGAGCTTTGTGGAGCATGCAGGCGAAAGATAAAAATAGACTTAATGTTTGAAAAATGAGATCCCTGAGGCGTGTTTGGTGTAACACCATGTATTACCGTGTTGCAGAAAAAATGTTAGGTTGCTTTGCATAGCAAGCGAAATCGATAGGATTAAGAAAGGAACGCTTAGATGTTTGGATATGTGGAGCGGATGAACGAAGGTTAGTAAGGAGAATAATTTTATGTTATTAATTTGAACAACAGACAGAAGGTTAAAAAATAGGCAGAATCAACAAAAAATAAACACAGACCCTCCAATAAGGAGAACGGCTGCGTGGCTTTTTTCACACAAAACTTAAATTTGATTTTTGGGTCAAAGTGCCTAACGATTTAAAATTCTTTTAATCAAAATTTATAGCAAACATCTAGTACAGAGATGTTGTCACGTAACGAATTGACACGTTCAAAACTCCCGCGAATTCAAATTAGTACCTATCAGTTGTAACCATTGTTCGCGGTGCGCATGCGTGCACCGTGAGGTTGGTAAACTGCACAACGCCACACACGCGGGCATTCACCAACTGCCGCCCCCACTCGCAATCTGGCCTCGGCCTTGATAACATGTGAGCGTTACCGCCAACAGAGACGCAAACATAAGCGCGCCTAAATTAACGACTGTTTTCTCGCACAAGTACTTTATAAAACCTATATCAATTCTGTGCCAATTCACGATGAAGAACCGTGCGCGCAATAGCGCGTACAGTACAGCCGATGACCGCTAATTGTGGTTCAACAAGTACGAGATTCATCCTGCAAAACCCATGTAAGCTGATAACTTAACCGTTACAAAATTACTGCCATCCACTCGATTAATTTGTAAACATCTGGACGTGGAACAGGTATTCGTTTTACTAAAAACTAAATCAGGCAAAATTCTACTGGGATGTGTCTACATTCCTCCTGGATCCAATATCACAGTCTACAGAAACCACATAGATGACCTCGAAACCTTTAAAAATAAATACCCTGATGCCAGAACAATTTTATTTGGTGACTATAATACCCCTTGCATTGATTGGATGAATAAGGACTCTTATAATAACTTAAGCCTACCAGAAAATGCCCGCGAAATAATAGATATGACGAACTTACTCTCTCTACATCAAGTCAATCAAGTCTACAATACCAATAATCGGCTGCTGGATTTAGTATTCTGCAGTGATACCTCAGTCCATATTGCTAAATCAGTTGACGAGCTTCTCCCCCTAGACTGCCACCACCCCGCCCTAAGCTTAACCATCACTACTAATAACTCACCAGATGACACAACTGTTCTTCCTAATCTAACTTATAATTTCTTCAAAGCTGACTACTCTAACATGAATCAATATCTTGCAAATGAAGACTGGTCATTTCTTCACCATAATAATACTATTAACTATAATCTTGAATTATTTTACAAAATTATTAATAAGGCCATTGAAAGCTTTGTACCACTTTCACACTTCAAGGAAGCGAAGTTCCCAAAATGGTTCAGTGGCGAGCTAATTAACCTAGTTATCTGTAAAAAAATTGCACACAAAAACTTTAAAGAATCGAACTCTCTTATCGACTACAAGATATTTCACAACTATAGAACTCAATGTAAAAAACTATCAAGAAATTCATATTTCAATTATATAAATGGAATCGAAAACTCTATACCTTCTAATATACAAAACTTTTTCACTCACGTTAACTCTCTTAGAAAAAACAAACAAGGTTTGCCCCTTTCAATGCACTTCAAAGAAAAGAGTAGTACTGACATGAATGTAAAAGTTAACTATTTTGCTGATTATTTTAAAAGCGTCTATGACGAAGATATCCCAGACAATTATATACCACCTTCGTCGCTTAACGAGAGCATACATATCCCTGCCATACACATCAACTTAAACGACGTTATAAGTAAAATCAAATCCTTAGACAAAAACAAAAAGGCTGGACCTGATAATGTACATCCCAATATCCTGATAAATTGCATTACTTCACTGGCTGAGCCGATTTTTCTATTGTTTAATCAATCCCTTGACACAGGGTGCTTCCCTGATATTTGGAAACGTTGTTATCTAACTCCTATATTTAAAAAGGGTAATAAAAGTGATGTTACTAACTATAGACCAATATGTAAGCTATCTGTAATTCCTAAACTTTTTGAAAAACTATTACTTGATAAAATTTCACCATGTATTAACCATCTCATTGTTCCGAATCAACACGGATTTTTGTCAGGTAGATCAACTCTGACAAATCTCTCGTTATATGAAAACTATATATCAAACGCATTAGCTAACAGAACTCAAGTCGATTCCATATATACGGACTTTATCAAGGCCTTTGACAAAGTATGCCATAAAATTCTTCTGATCAAACTACGTAAGCTCGGTATTGACGGAAAACTTTTAGAATGGTTTGCTAGCTATCTAACTAATAGAGTTTTACTTGTAAAAATCAATTTGTTCATTTCCAATCAATTTATAGCTACCAGTGGTGTACCACAGGGGTCTCATTTAGGCCCAATATTATTTTTACTGTTCATAAATGATATTGTAAATATATTTGATGAAGATATTAATACGTTACTTTTCGCAGATGATTTAAAAATATTTAAAATAATCAAAAGCGCTGAAGATTGTATCTGTCTACAAAATAATTTGAACAGGTTAATTAATTGGTGTTCTCTTAACAAACTTCATCTGAACATAAATAAGTGTTATTCAATTAAATTTTACAGAATAAATCAACCAATTATTCATTCATATAAACTCAATAACTCAATCCTTACCTCTGTCGGAGAAATTAATGACCTGGGGATAACTTTCGACTCTAAATTAAACTTTATATCGCATATAAATAATATTAATAATAAAGGAATGAAAATGCTAGGCTTCATTCTTCGAAATTCCAGAGGTTTCAAGAATATTTCAACATTAAAAATTTTGTATACATCCCTGGTTCGTAGTCAAGTCGAATATAACTCCTCGATCTGGTCCCCCCACTACAAATTACATTCAGATTCAATCGAAAAAATTCAACATAAATTCCTAAGACACATTAATTTTAAACTCGGTATTCCCATTGAAAATATAAATTATAATTACTTGATGAAAAATCTAAATTTATTAAAACTCTCAGATCGAAGAATTATATCCGACTTAATATTTATGTTCAAAATTGTAAATGGTAGTATAGACAGTCCAGATTTAATTAACCTCATTGAATTTCATATACCCACGAGAGCTACTCGATCTAAAATTTTGTTTAAATGCAACAATATCAGGACTGAGTATTCCAAACACTCGCTTGTACCTAGGTTGCATGAAGTTAGTAATAGATACGCAGATGTGGCAGATCTATTTAACTGCACGCAAGGTAGGTACAAGAGGGCTATGCTATCAAATCTTTTCAATCAATATTAATTTAATCTAATTCTACCTTATTTGCACTATAGAAACTTATGTACTTGTATCTCTTGTTTACTTACTTACTTACTCTCTAATGTCATTTTACAATCAAATGCCACATATATTTGTAATTCTTTTTTAAAAATATTTTTACGATTTTAACTGTGACATGTTATCATTGTTTATGGTATATTTATACCGTGGATATTAAATAAACTATAATTCCCCTGTATGTGCCTTTTATGTTGAATCATGCTCACCTACAAGCTTGCCAGCCAGTACCTAAAATACCGATAGAGATTGACCCAACGAAAAGCTAGAAATTTTAGGATGTTTATTACTCTTTTCATGTGTGTATTCTGTTATAAATGTGCTTTGTGAATATACTTTCATATCCCATTCATTGCGTTTCCTTGGACGAATATGGAGTGGTTGTCTGGCCTGCAGTCCCTCGTGTAAAAGCCCAATTGGCTGACCTAATCCCTGATGTCATGGAACTCAATCTCTACCACCTGAGCTTTGTTCCAAGGCACCATTTCTACGACGGGCCCCGTGGGGAATTGCGCCCCCTCACACCGGCGTCCCTTACACTGTCGCCTAACATGGGGCAATTTTTTTTTTGTCATCCCTTCAAGCCAACAACAGACTACCTCATGTTCGTCAATTGAAATCCTCTCTATGTACATTATTCTTGTAACAACATGTGATTTCCTTCTCAGCAAATGTCCACAAACCGTCCCAAAAAACCGTTTTTTTTTGGCGCGCTCGCAAAACTCGCTTCACAAAATGGCGGTCCTTCGTGTTCACACTTTGCCGCGTCACGAAAACAGACACGACAACCACAAACAAATACAACAGAGTTGTTTTTGTTTCTCAGCAAGCATAAACATCACGAATTCGTGTTTATTTTTTTTTTTTTCCAAGCTCACTTCAGGATCGTAATGTCCCTCGCATAGTAAACATTACCTACAGACAAATCACCTTCCTCCAACGAGTTTAAATAAAAACACGGGTTTGTCTCAACACTAATTACACAACATTACAACATTACCAACAAGTCTAGTGTTGAAGTATTTCTATGTCTACATAAAATTATTAAAAATTACCTAACAAAACAATAGTAAACTAAGTTTAAAGTGCTCTTTTCTTCTAAATCGTAGACCGCGCGTTTAACCAGATAATTTTTGTTAAGTGGAGTGGCTTGTTTTAGTGTTTTTTTTTTACCTACTTTCCAAAACTGCCACGAAGTGTCAAACTCTACCTACCGGAAAAAAAATCAACATTATTTTTCTCTTATTCCGCTTCACGTGACGCAATAGTGAATACCGATTACTATCTTATCCACTTAAAAATAACTCTTTGTACGTAAAGATCGCATAAAATAACATAATCATGAATACAAAGTGCATTGTATGCGAAAAAAACATTGACACTCCGTCAGATTTTATATGCTGTAGTGTCTGTGAAATGAACTACCATCTTGGCTGTGCGGATATTACTGAAACCTCACGCCGTAGTGCAAGAAGTTTACAATGGAAATGCAAGAAATGTAATAGTAAAAATGCTAAAAATACCAAACCAAAACAGACTAATAACGACATACTATTGAACAACGAGCAAGAACCGCCATCTATCATCAAACAAGCAAAACAGTCTACTCAACTGCCGAAATCTGCAAACCAACCAAACGACACGGACAACTTAACAACCACAATTATAGATGGCGCTAATGGTCCTTTAACTTCTCAACTGTTTAAAAGAGCTGACTGATTTCAAAACATCCATTATGAAATTCGTGGAAGACAAATTTGATTCATATGTACGCAAATATGAAGCTCTCATCTCACAAAATAACGAAATAATAAAATCTATCCAATTTATGTCAGATCAGCAAGATGACCTAAGAAAACGTATAAATGTTATCGAAAAAACTCAAGAAATAGCCAATGAGGAATTAATTACACAAAAAAATCATAATAATATGCTACTAAGTACTATCTCTAAACAAGATGAAAAAATCGATAAATTGGAGTATTTAAGCCAAATCTGTAATATCGAGATAAGAGGTGTTCCGGAGTCCGACATTGAAAATAATGCAGAAGTACTCAAAAAAATTTCTAAAATTATCAACTACGAAAATACCGGCGTGCATTCTGTATTTACAAAAATCTACAGGCTGGGACCGAAGTTCTCCGACAAAAATCCAAGACCTATCGTAGCAACGTTCAACACCACAACATCGCGGGATGACTTCCTATCCAAATTCAAAACTTACAAAAAATCCACAACCACTATGACAAATAAAATAAATACAAGGGATCTAGGATTATCACAAGCCGCCAAACACATCTATGTATCCGATCAATTAACTCAAAAAGGAAAATTTTTGCTATCTCAAACAAAAAAATTTGCCAGAGACAATAATTACAAACACTCTTGGTCCACCGGAGGGCGCATTCTTTTGAGACAAACGGATACTTCCAAGATAATTTCTATAAATAATATTGCTGATCTGGACCGTGTTAAACGTCAATTACTGTGACTGACGATACAAGCTACTATGCTGCTATATCACTCCATTATACCAGACATTCATGATTGTATTATAAAATGCTTCTACCCGATATTCTATTATACTCAATGTGTATTCTTACTTTCCCTAATGGCTATTAGTATGTCTTCTAATATTATATTACATTGCTTTCGAACATATATATATATATATATCTCATCTACTGCGAAAATACATAAAGACATTCCAATAGCATTTAAAACTCATAAACAATCTTATTGCAAAATCATATGCATCTTTTCATTCGCATTGTGGTATGTTTCGCTTGTTAATTTAGTTGCATCCTCGATGATAAATTATTTTCCTCACCAAACTAGGTCCAACTAAAACAAAAATATTTACCTTACTATTATTCAGTATATTGTTTATATATATTTTAATATTGTTAATTCTGTAAACATAACTTTTTTCTCTGATTCTTCCATGAGCCATACCACGAATTTCGACAAACTAACACATTCTCAAAATAGTGTACTCTCCTTCTTCTTAGTATTATTATTATTTAAATCGATTGTTTTTTGTTTTTGTTTTATGAATCACACCACCACCAGGATACCCTACATGAGATATAATGTATTTTTCTTTAATCTATCAAGCTCATCCATTTTTAACACAATTAGTGAGTTTATATTATGTAATCCCAATCTTACAGAAAAACTATATCTAACCAATATAAAACATATTTTCATCCAGCTTACTTATGTTGTAATTAGTATATATAACATCACTAGTGCTCTACTTATCACCAACAATTTTTTTTTTGTAACTTTTAACAAAAAGAAATTGAAGTATATTTACTTTAAATATTTCCATCAATATACTAACTATTCTAATTATTGCTCTCCTAGCTCTATCATAAAAACAACTAAAATATGTATTAAATATCTTATCTAACAGCTAAACCATTCTGAAACACACACAATTACTACCATCCTTATTCCAATCTCAAGTCTTTTAATATCTTTTGAGAATCAAGTATATAATCTAATTATCACTACTTTCCTGGCAACTTTTTATATGAGTCATAGCAATAATAATTATATGTGTACTCAATATAAATTCTTACACTCCGAACTAGATTCCTCTGCTTCTATCATAATAGCCTTAAAAAATGTCTTATTTCATATTGTATTGCTCAATATTATCACCATACAAAAAAATAAGAAAACAATTTTTGTCATAAAAAATGAGTGATATAGTGAATAAACAACTATGTACAAGTAGGCATGTGTATATGTGTGTATGTATGTTTGCATACATATATATATATGTGTATGTATGTATGTATACATATATATTTGTATATCTTTGTATGAATATGTATGCATCTATAAATATGAATAAGTGTGTGTGTGGATGTATGCGTGTACACGCGTATTTACGCGCTCATACATGCATGTACACTTACACAACCAGAAAAGAGAGTTATGTATTTGATCTTTTCCTGCATAATAGCATGTCTTAGACTTCTAAATTTTTTATTTTTTTGTTTTTCTTTTATTTTTATTTCTTCTTTATTCTTTTTATTTTCCTTTTTTTTTGTCTTCTGCTTTCTACTTTAACATTTTTATATTTTCTATTTCCATTATAATTCATTCTAATATAATCTTTCATACTTTAAACATGTATAAATATTTAATTCATATGTTAACACTAGACCTCACATACTAACTATATACCATTGGTCGCCACGAGACAGGCAGTCGCCTAGTGTGGTGATTTAATGTATCACATGTAAGAAAATGTATTATTGTATTATCATGTATTCTATAAATATAAATAAAAAAAAATTTATTCCTAATAAATTATAGGTACAACTGTTTTTTCCTCCAATGTGCAAATACGAGTGTTAACCCTCCAAGTGCCTTCGACGAGTGTTAACCTTCCAAGTGCCTTCGACAAGTGTTATCCTTACAGCAAGTGACGTGAAAAAGTGAAATTAAATTCATTCCTTTTCTTCAAAATTCTCAATTTCAAAGCAAAATCTCTGGCAAATTTTTTTTCTCAACAAGTGAAAGTGACTAGTGAAACTAAAAAACACAGTTTTACAAAGCAAAGTCCTGGCCAATTTTTTTTCTCAACAAGTGAAAGTGACTAGTGAAACTAAAAAACACAGTTTTACAAAGCAAAGTCCTGGCCAATTTTTTTTCTCAACAAGTGAAAGTGACTAGTGAAACTAAAAAACACAGTTTTACAAAGCAAAGTCCTGGCCAAATTTTCAAAAATTCAAAACACTTCAAAAATTCCTGAACACAATCGTCTTCTTTCTTAACAAACATCAAGCAAACCTTCAAAATGGATCCACCCACTGCACCTACAGGAATTACATTTGGTGTAATCACCAACATTTTCCAATCAAAAAGAGAAATATTACTCCAAGCTCTTCGTAAAAGGGACCTGTCGCCAACTAACAAATCAAAGAAGTCACTCATAAATTACGCCTTGTACTTCAACAAGAAATACATCAGGAATTTACGTTTCAATTGCCCCGAACAAGTGGAAGCAAAAATAATTACACCAGTACCACCTGAGTCTAAAAACATACCAACACCAGTCATTCCACAAAATAAAAGTTACGACCTAACTTCCTGGAAAATTAAGTTCAACGGTCGCTCCAATGTGGAAAATTTTATTGACAGAATAGAAGAAACTGCCCAAGTCAGAGGAATTCCCATAGAAATCCTACATCGCAACTTTATCGACCTCATTGCTCCCGAATTACTCTCGTGGCACAAATTACACAAAAAAAGGGTAGATTCTTGGCCCAAACTAAAATCAGCCCTCATCAACAATTTTGGAAAAAAAGAAGCACAGCACAAAATAAAACTGTCGCTGTTTGCAATCAAGCAACTTTCGAACGAATCAGTTGCCAACTTCATACAAAGAGCTGAATTCACAAACGCCAGGCTCTCTTCACCTGTTTCGGACGACGAACTTTTGCCGGTTATAATTGATGGTCTCCTCCATAAATATGAGAACATCATTACATCACAAAAAATCCTCAGCATTAACCAACTTAACGACGTTTGCCTTCTATTGGAAACATACCAAAACAGAAGAAAGGACTCTAACGATGCAAACGAAATCATCAAACCAAGCAGATCCTCTGGTATCAAACCGGAATATAATGAAAGAAAAATCTGCTCATTCTGCAAAAAAACCGGTCATTCTCAAACTACTTGTTTTAGGCAAGCTAACCTCCAAGAACCCCGGGACACCAGAGCACCTAAGAGACATTCTTCCCAAAACCGCTCTCCACCTCGCGACAATCTACGAGAAATTTTCAAAAAATCGAGACACAACCACGAGAGATTACACGCTCCCAATAAAGTTGTCAAACCTCCACCGGACTTTTCGAAACCCCCTCCAAATTGGGTAAACAAGAAACAAAAAAACTAATACCCAACCTCTCGGGAATCCATTTCACTCCAAGGCCTAAGGAATGGATAGAGTGGTTGAGACATGTAAAATACTTCAACCAGGCCTTACATCTTTCAACTGTTAGTTGCAAAGAAGCTCAAGACGGAAGACCCTACGCTCAATTCTCCGTCAATAATGTCACCTTTTCGGGACTTATGGATAGTGGCGCATCTATTAGTTGCCTCGGCAATAATGCACACATACCTTTTGTCAATTGCGGATTTAGAATCAAAATGCATTCTACACACGTTACAACCGCAGACAACACAGCTCAAACTGTCACAGGTTCTCTAGCACTACCTGTCAGTTGCGGAAACAAAACAATCACGATCAACTTCTTAGTAATTCCTTCGATATCCCAGAACTTCATCCTCGGTGTAGACTTCTGGAAGGCCTTTAATGTCGCCCCCCAGGTATTTAACACTTGCAACAACACCTCTCACTCCACACAAGTCAGTGAGATTCGTACAGTAATACCTTACGAAAATCTAAGTTCTGCTCAATCACAACAATTAAAAGAAATGATCAGCAAATTCGAATCAATATCTTTCGAAAAATGCGGCTTAGGACTAACTAACCTGGTCGAACACCACATCGAAACCACTGGGCCACCCATCAAACAAAAGTACTATAACCTAGCTCCCCAGAAACTCAAACAATTGGAAAAAGAGTTAGACGAAATGTTGAGTTTAGGCGTGGTAGTTCCTAGCAGAAGCGCCTGGACAAACCCAACTCTACTTGTGTCAAAAAAGGACGGCTCTGCACGATTCTGCATCGACAGTAGAAGACTTAATGCTTGCACTGAGGCCGACGCCTATCCACTTCCATTTGTTCACGCCATCCTCGACAAACTACGAAACGCCAAGTTTATATCTTCAATTGATCTAAGCAAAGCTTTTTGGCAAATACCATTAGACGCTGCATCTTGTGAAAAAACTGCATTCGTCATACCAGGTAGAGGTATGTTCCACTTTAAAAGGTTACCATTCGGCCTCAAAAACAGCCCTGCCGAACTACAAAGGTTAATGGACAAACTATTCGGCCCAGAATCGGATAACAACTTATTTTGTTACCTAGACGACCTCATCATCATAACTGACACTTTCGAAAAACACATTGAAATGCTGGAAAAAGTCTTCCAACAACTCAAACTCGCCGGACTCACCATCAATTTGAAGAAATCAGAATTCTGCAAGTCCCGCTTGCGTTATCTAGGCTTTATTGTCGACGAAAAAGGTCTGAGAACAGACCCAGCTAAAGTCGAAGCCATGGCAAATTTCCCCAGACCCAAAAACGCAAAAGCAGTCAAAGGTTTTCTAGGACTTGCCGGTTATTATAGAAGGTTCATCAAAGACTTCTCCAACATCGCAGCACCCCTCAACAAAATCACTGGTACACGCAAAGGCATCAGTAATTTCCTATGGTCCCCTGGAACCGAAAAAGCCTTCATCACTTTGAAATCTGCTCTACAAACAGCACCCGTGCTGAACTGTCCTGATTTTACGCTTCCTTTCACGCTCCGTACAGACGCTTCTAATGTTGGAATCGGCGGAGTACTAACACAGGAATTTTCCGATGGCGAACACCCTGTAGCTTACTTTTCCCGTAGCTTAAACAAACACGAAAAGAACACAGTAGCCTAAAATGGCTAATCTCCTTGAAAAATCCATCCGGTAGACTCGCTCGTTGGTCATCACGTTTGTCTCAATACACTTTCGATGTCATACACCGCAAAGGCGCCGACAACATTGTACCTGACGCACTCTCAAGAATCGAGCTTGCTCTCCTAAACACCAAACCAACTGCCCCCATCTCTTCTACTAAGGACACCTGGTATCTAAAGATATTCAACTGTTGCATTAACTCTCCTCAACAGTTTCCCAATTTCATCATAAAAGAAGGACAATTGTACCGTAATTGCAAACCTCCTTTGTCTATTCTCGAAGACCATGCCTGGAAACTGGTTGTTCCTCCTGAAGAAAGAGAACAAATAATATTCAACAACCACAGTGCCCCGGAATCCATACACCCCGGAACCTTCAAGACATATAAGAAAATATCCTTGAAATATTATTGGCCTGGTCTTTTCAAACAAGTGCGAAATTATATTTCTAAATGCGACACTTGCAAAGCTTATAAACACAGCACCGCACCCCCTGCTGGTCTTATGGGTAAACCCAAACGCGCCGATAGACCACTGCAATCTCTGTCAATGGATCTTATTGGACTTTTCCCCAGAAGTTATGCTGGACACATGCATATACTCAGTGTAGTGGACATTTTCACCAAATATTGTTGGATTTTTCCTTTAAAAAGAGCCACCGCATCTGCAGTCGTAAGCCTTTTGGAAAAACACATATTTATACCTTACGGAACCCCCCGTACAATTATTGTGGATAACGGAAAACAGTTCATCGCAACTGAATTTAAGGAGTTCCTGTCCAAATACGGCATTAAGGACATCTTTTATAACACTCTCTACACACCACAGAACAACACTGTAGAGCGTTATAACCAAAACATCAACACTGCCCTGGCTATCCTAGTTGATAAAGACCAGCGCACTTGGTGTAAAAACTTGGAAAAAATTCAAGCAGCTATGAACAACACGGTAAATCTTACAACCGGTTACACCCCATTCTTCCTCACTCACGGCATGGAACAAATTGTTCACGGCTCTCTACATCGGAATATTGATTTTCCATCATCGGTCCCCTCATCTGAAGACCCTGTAGAAACATATGCCCACCGTTTAGAAGAACTCTCTGCTATCTACAGCGAAGTAACAGACGCTTTATTACTGGCCCACCAAAAAAGTGCGGACAGATACAACTTACGCAGGAAACATGTCACTTTTAATAAAGAAGATATTGTCTGGAGAAGAAATAACACATTGTCACAAGGTGCCATGTACTTCTCTGCCAAATTGGCACCCCGCTTTATCAAGGCTAGAGTACTGAGAAAAATCTCAGATTTGGTGTACACCCTGTCCGACATTTCTGGTAAACACATAGGCAACTACCACATAAAGGACATTGTCAAGGCTGGAAAAATGGAAAGAATAGAAACCATCACTCCTGTCCCTACGTTTGTACCTCATTGGCAGAAACAACCACTGTCATACACTACAAACTTTGCATAAACAACTATTTATGACTTGTACTATTGATTTCACAAGCCGTCTACCAAAGTGTTATTCGTTTTTTGTCGAAATCATTAGCCTTTTGACCATAATATTCTTGATTTTCATAAATTAATCATCCATTATGGTTTGTCGTAAGTAAATCTTACACGACAAGGTACAATAAGTGTCAATTGTAACCTTGACCTCGGCACACTATTTCATTGTATATAAACTTTTGTTCCTATTCTTTTCTCACATTTCACCTTTTCTCATGTATACACCTTTTTTGAAACTGATCATTTCAGAAAAGAGACACCTCCTCAATGTCGGTTTGTATTTTTTGGTACGCGCGATGCTCAAAAATGTTCTCCATCCCCTGTTCCCAATACACCAAGTTCTCTTGTCATATCATTTTATATTATTGTTTCTTTTTGCCCATGTTCTCGCAATTGTCCTTCATATTTGTTCTAATGGGTTTCATCGTACATAAAACAATGACCCTTTGCAACATGCACCCAATTGAGGTGAATGTTCAACCCCTGTAATTTGTAATCACAATGCGTGTGTAATTCCAGTTCGGTATCGTCATTTGATTCAAGTTACACAGGTGTAACAAATACAAGTTACAATTACCATGTTAAAGTTTTTTCAGTTTTACCAAAATTGAATGGCGCTCAACTATCCCATCTGCTCTTGTCTTTTTTCAGAATTTGATATTGACACGTCATTTCTGAAAATAGTTGTTGTAAAGAAAGACAAATTGCAATTTGTCTTCCTCATCAATAACATTGTACCATGCATAACACCTTTCGGTCACATTGAGTATGTAAAATCATAGGATCTCAACTTACTGACCTAAACCTGTTATATTGTCGCACTTTATTTTGTCTTGAATGACATTAATTTGCTTTGTTAAAATACACCAAGCCAGGTCACTCATATTAAGTTATCCTGTGTCTCAAGGTGCCCCTTTTGTATATAAAAATGTATAACATGTATAGTTCACAACATTCGTGTTTGTGGAAATTGTGGTAACACCAAGTGTGTTTCCTTGCTCATTTTGCGTGGTCATTTTAAGTAGGTAAAACCCAATCAGGTCTTAAATAAACCACTACAAACCTTTCTATTGTAAGCAAATAGTAAGTAAAACCAAATAGGTCTCTTTCGCTATATTCACAACTTTTTTTGTCTTGTATAAAACATCCTTGTTGACATATGTCTTGTATTATTGCCAACCATCCGTGTAAACTCAGCATAAGTTAGTGTCATCACACAACGTGTAAACTCAACTTATGTTTGTGTCATCACATACCGTGTAAACTCAACTTAGGGTTGTGTCATCACAGTATATTGTAAGCAAAGAGTAAGTAAAACCAATAGGTCTCTTTCGCTATATTTGTGCACTGTGTAAGTAATTACTACTATCACATCACATGTCTTGTACAATTGCATCTGCTTGTCATGTTACTTTTTGTATTATGCTAGTACCAATAACTATCGACATTACCGTATATGTTTATTGTGTATTTTATGTATATTCCGTTTGTATTGAAATGGAAACTTCTTCATCAACTTGAACGTAAACTTGTCTTCCACCATGATACGAGAGATTGTTATAAAATCCACCATGATACGTGCGAACGTTATAAAATCCAATGCTATACGAGAAGTTCGTCATAATCACTTATTTTTCGCCAACGCAGCGAATAGGTAATTTGTCTCAATGTTTTGTTATAAATACCTACCGTCTTACACCCTTTCAATACTGGGCTCGTCTTTTTTCAAACCGTTCAATTTTTACATGATACGTGAAGACGTCATAATACTTACCGTGATTCGTGTGAACGATATAATATCAATTGGTTTTTCTTAAATAAGATTGCCACCTGTTTATACTTGAACTACCTGACGTAGATCATTTTACCCGGATATGTCTTGTCATTAAAAACATTTGACACCTTTGTTAAACTTGCCAAACAGCAGGAAATTTCCCTCTTGAAAGAGAAATTTAAAAAATAACATTGAAGCTGTGCATTCAGCAAATTTTGGTCGAATTGATGCCTGTGGACTTCTTGTAACTAAACCCAAGAACTATCTACTATCCATTGACCATGGACTAATCATCGGCTTCACTTTTGATTATGAGGTATCGTGTCGTAGGAGGTCAATCGGGACATGACACAAAAACACCTAACTCGTCGGCTGGGAAACGAATAAGAAAACTCCCAGGTTTGTGAAATTTGAACAAGGGTCTGTCATTTTCTCACTAATTTGTAGAAGATTAAATCGACCCCTAGTCTTTCATCCAATAAACATGAAAGACTAGAATTGTATTATGTTGTATGTTATGTTTCATCACACTTTCTTGTAAATGTAATGAGTCAGGAAACCTGCTGTCAAATATATTTCGCTCTCTCCTGAAGATCGAATCTGGACTCTAGCCTGTTTTCAGCAGATTTCTATACTCAACCGTTTCTTTTCGTCATCACTTTCACCATGTACATATTGTAGAAAATTATTCGCGGATTTGGAAATAGTACGATAAGCATTGGCTTATCGTCTGTCAAATAGGACAAACCTCATCCACGAATCTTTTTTTTTCTCACCCCTTCTCCCATCATCCCTTCACCCTTCAATGAAATATATTCACTATGTTCTCTTCTTTGAAAACCTTACGTTGTTACCGCTTCAGCGATAACATTGACCATGATAGGTCAATTGTTTTCAAAAAAGTTATTTTCTGTCACATTGCACAAACATGTTCTTGTATCAGTGGATTTGTATTCAGTACTATTGCACTGAATGGACTATACAGAGTCACCTCTTGATACGAAAACATATTTTTTTCACATTTGTAAAATCTCAATTAGTTAGGAACATCTCTATCTTTCTCTCTCTCTGGTTTCTGGCAAGCAAATCGCTTTCTTCTCTCCAAGGCACATTTGTTTCTCTCCAACCTTTATTTCATCATTGGTCTACCAGGCAGGTAAACTTCAAGAATTTTGTTCTAATAATAATTTACCCCTGGACTAAAAAGAAGCCCAGCAGCCTCCCTCACCACCAGCTGAGCCCTCTTCATTGCCGCCTTCACTACCGTCACGGAGGTCCCCTCTCTTCAGCCTCGTCATACAAAAAGCACCCGACCACACCCAACTCAATTAAGTGTGAGCCGTTTGTGCAGTTGCGAACAAAGTCGTCTCACAATATAATGACACTTTCCAAACAACAACCTCCGAGCATGTCAGCTCCAGGTTAGTTGTCCGTTCCTGCCAATCAACTGCTGTCTTTTGCTCCATCAAGCACTGACACAAGCACTGTCCTGCAAATACTAAAACACGCAGACCAACCAGTCGCCGTTCGTGCAGACTCCCCAAATGCCGTTTGTGCATACTCACCACCGATCTCCACTTGGCACCAACCCATGTTATTTGCAGCCCTGCACGCTTTAATAACCAATACAACCTTGCTTACTGCCAGCATGGATCCACCCTGGCATTTCTACAAACTTGAAGCACCTATTTTTGACCTCTGTGATAGTAGAACCCCTCCGCAACAACAAGTTCCACTCCGTGTTCTTTTCTCAGACCCTAGTGTTCATTTGAGTGTAATCTCAATGGGTCATGTGTTAGTGAAAATAACAAGTGCAAAGCAAACTCCGACCACTACGCAAACACAACAAACTACGCTGCGCAAATCTTAGCTTCCCGGACCAATGATAAACTTAGAGTCATTTTTTTTCCATAATGTCATGTCACATGTTACTATGTTTTGTCTTGTCTTGTCATGTCATATGTTACTATGTTTTGTCTTGTCTTGTCATGTCATATGTTACTATGTTTTGTCTTGTCTTGTCATGTCATATGTTACTATGTTTTATCTTGTCTTGTCATGTCATATGTTACTATGCACTGTCTTATTGTGTCACTATGTGTTCTATGTTTGTCATCAATTAGCTAGCACACCCAGTCAATCTCTCTCAATCTCTCTCTCTCGCAAGCCATCTCTCTGAGAAGCCAGTGGCATGTTTTAAGTAAAAGAGGATTCTTTAAGCCTGTTGCTTCATTGCCACGTCGCTTTTTCTCGGGCGGGCGGGGATGTGTCACGTAACGAATTGACACGTTCAAAACTCCCGCGAATTCAAATTAGTACCTATCAGTTGTAACCATTGTTCGCGGTGCGCATGCGGGCATTCACCATCGGCCGCCCCCACTCGCAATCTGGCCTCGGCCTTGATAACATGTGAGCGTTACCGCCAACAGAGACGCAAACATAAGCGCGCCTAAATTAACGACTGTTTTCTCGCACAAGTACTTTATAAAACCTATATCAATTCTGTGCCAATTCACGATGAAGAACCGTGCGCGCAATAGCGCGTACAGTACAGCCGATGACCGCTAATTGTGGTTCAACAAGTACGAGATTCATCCTGCAAAACCCATGTAAGCTGATAACTATAATTCCCCTGTATGTGCCTTTTATGTTGAATCATGCTCACCTACAAGCTTGCCAGCCAGTACCTAAAATACCGATAGAGATTGACCCAACGAAAAGCTAGAAATGTTAGGATGTTTATTACTCTTTTCATGTGTGTATTCTGTTATAAATGTGCTTTGTGAATATACTTTCATATCCCATTCATTGCGTTTCCTTGGACGAATATGGAGTGGTTGTCTGGCCTGCAGTCCCTCGTGTAAAAGCCCAATTGGCTGACCTAATCCCTGATGTCATGGAACTCAATCTCTACCACCTGAGCTTTGTTCCAAGGCACCATTTCTACGACGGGCCCCGTGGGGAATTGCGCCCCCTCACACCGGCGTCCCTTACAATGTGCTAATTTATTTATCTAAATTATTACATTTTGGATTTATTAAATTATGATAAATAGATGAATGCACGATTTAGGAAACAATGACCACATTTTTTTGTGACTTAATCGTAATTATTTAAAAAAATAATCTTACCCTGCCTCCTTTACTAATATAATGTAAAATAATAAAAAGCGCTATTTTTGGGAACAAATTCTATTTCATAAAAGACAAATTTGTGTTCCCACGTAAATTGGTCGATTGTTATTTTAATTTACGCCTCTCGAAATGCTTTTTTTTAGATATTTTATTTTATATTTAATAATAATATTTGGATGACTTGTACAGCACCGTTTTTTTTGCAAAATCACCTCAGGGTGATATATTTCATCATATTTTTATAGTAAAATTGGCAAAATAATTTTCTTTTGTAATTATCAGTAAGTCTCAAATAATTGCCAAAATTGCCTATAAAATCATAAAATAATGATTCTTAAAAGACATATATTTTATTATTCAAAATAAATTTATATAAAGTAGTAGTAACAATAATGATTGGATTATTTGTATAGCGCCGTTTTCTTGAGAAAACCACCTCTAAGGCGCTTAAAAACTTAATTTGTGCATTTAATTTATTCCTATCACTTATTTTTCAATAAAAAGTATAGAAAAGCGTCTAGTACATATCGGTACTAGATGTTTGATATACACTTTATTGAAAAAAATAATTTTTCATTTTGATTAGGTATTTTGGCTTCAAATCCAAATTTAAGTCTTGTGAAAAAGGCAGCGCAATCATTACTCATGATGGTTTACACGTACAATAAGAAATATCTAAACATAAATCAATAAGTGGTAAAAAAAAGAAGAGACAATAAATTTTGAGTCAAGTAGAGTCAAGTTTTTCAAAGAATTTGTCTAGAATTTTGTAGGCTCTGGGAGCTATCGCAAAATATGTCCGGAAGATGCTACTACAGTGGATGTTATATAGGATGCAGCAAAGCAGACGGTACAGTTTACTCAATACACCACGACAATAGATTGGACATTTTTGAAGTACGTGAACGGCGAAGCCTCGGTGTTGTACGGACCAAACCATGGTAACGACTGAAAACGGCACGACCTTTCCGATACAATGAGACCCCTTCCAGATTCCTATCCCTAACAAATAGATGTACCAGCCCTCCAAAACTGCAATGTCTGTTTTGCTATAATAGTCGACACAAGAATGATCATTATGATGCGAATAGTGAATGGCAGAAGATGTTGGGTCACCCTAGGAAGATCATGTTAAACAGAGGTTTTTTTTTATTTTTTATTTAATATTTGTATGTTTCTTACAATAAATATACAATTTATACATTTTATACAGTATTATAAAGGTAAATAATAATAGCTTTTCCTCACCATAAAGAGACGAGGCTCTTGTGTTTGGTGAGTGAATCCTAGCTCAATTATATGGAATCATGTAAGTAAGTAAATAATATATTTGCAAAACCAAAGGGATAAGTAAGAAATAGGCAAGATTTATCAATAATACAGTTTCAAGATTTGAAGGAAATAATAATAAGAGTAAGATATGGCATTTTATAGTAGTTTTAAGGAAATTTTTTAATTTTATTTTAAATAGATATAATGGAAGTATGTTGAAATATGTTATACCTAGATAGAGATAGGTATTTTGTGTGTGCTTTGTATTAAGTTTTATTTTGTATTTGACGGCCGGCATAGTCCAGTGGTAACGCATTGGACTGCCATTCCGAAGGTCGCGGGTTCGAACCCGGCGTGCGCAAATAAATTTTATTTGATTGATTTGTGTTATTTCACAATTAATTAATTAAAATAATATATAGTATATTTGCGGCATTTACATCGCCCTGGTGTAAGACCACCATTCAGAATTGAAACGTTGCTCCAAATGGCTTTAGCCGTGCTTAGTGACTAGATCTGAATAGCCAGGTACTTCCCCACCTTCCTCTTTCCTTTCCCCACTTACCTTCAGCCTCACAACATCCCCCAATTGGGGATGCCATAGTCTCACTGGCTCCAGACGGGAGCAGTTGGGACTCTTGTGAGGTATTCACTATAAAAATAAAAAAAAGTTTTGGGATTTTGATAGTTTTTTGATATCTTGCTGATGAATTGAATTGTTATTAAGTTATTTAACTGTATTTCTTTATAAATTTGTAGAATTGAATATTTTTTATATAATATATTGTCTATTGTGGGTACATTGAATATTGAAAAGAGAATCTCAGTTGAAAATTTGGATGGTTTTTTCAATATTACTTTAATTATCAATCTTTGAACTATTTTAAGTGGATTTAATATATTGTTATAAGTTATAGGTGTGTGGCGGTCTATCCTCTCTGCTTAACCCTGCGGTGAAAAGGCGAGTTGGTGAATTAGTGAGTCAATCAGAATATTAAAAAAAAATTTTGTCAAAATAAATTAAGAAAAATAAGGTTTGATTCTGGAGATAATTGAGTCCTTATTCTTGACGTTTGATATTTCATCTAAAACTCTTTGACATAATAATTCGTCGACTTTTTCTTGTGGATGGCAGAATATTTATTCAATATAAATATGTTGAATTTTTTTGAAAACAATATATATCTGACAACTCTTGAGTTTTTCAATGATTTAACCGAGAAAACATAGTCAGAAAATGATATCTTAGATAAAATTGAAAATATTTGTTTGTCTTTATTTGGGTTTATTGTCACATAGTTTCGGAAATGTTCGATACCTTCTTCAGGGCAGTGTAGTAACAACATTAAAAAATATATTTTAAATTATAATAAATAAATAAACATGAAAGACAAATTCAAAACGAAATATAAAGTTGTTTCTTTATAAATAAAGTCTACTTAATAGTTATTTATATTCCGAAATTACCCCCCCCTTACTACTAAATGTGTTTTAAATTTTATACGACTGATAATTTAATGGGCGTTAATTTAAATTACAAATGACCCATTTTTTCTTGGAACATAAATCTGAAATAGGTAAATTAAAATTTCTACCCAGAAGGATTTTTATGTTTATTTTCATTTCACACGGTAGGGAGGAAAAAAAATTTAAAAAAAATTAACATTTAATCCCAAAAAATGCCGAAGTTGCCACAAAAATCATGTAAAATTGAAATCTGAATACACTTGACTCCTTTTTACATGGTAGATACGTTCCATCCAAAACCATGTAAAAAAGTATACTAACATAAAAATAAATGATATTGGATAGGTTTCCTTGTATAAAACTAAATTCAGGAAATAAAAAAATTAAATTCACCATTCTTTAACGTATCTTAATTTTATTTAAGAGTATGAATTTTAAAAATCATTAAAGATGCGCTATCATTATGATACAGATAATAAACGAACACGTTTACGCACATTTGGTAAGACATCGCTTCCTACACTCGAGATATCCGAATCCAAAATATTGGGTTTTCTGGATTTAAACAAAAATTCTGTCATCTGTGACTGTTTTTTCTGTAAGTTCTCTGTATAAATCTTGGTAACGATCCATACAAGCGGTCAAATCACGTTGTTGTAAAATGATTTTAAAGATTTCAAGAAAAAACATCCTTCGTCCCGCTTTCCACATACCTCTCAAGCAAAGAATGCTGCACCGTGTAAGAAAAGAGTTTATTGTAATATAATCCTAGATATTTGCTGCACCCTGTGATTAATAAAACAATATTTTTGAGTTTGGTTTGGTATTTTGTCCTAAATTTCCAAATTTAAGTTTTGTATGAAAATGGATAAGCAGTTTCATGACAAAGTTATAAATTTCTCCCCTTTGTCATAGCAAGTAACATATTAATGTACCTACCTTAAGCTTGAACATTCTAGTAAGTAGTTCTCCATTTCATAATTATACTCGAACAAAAGACTTGAATGAGAAGATGGCTTTTCAAAGAGTTTCTAGATTACCGTTTGTTAAAAAATTTACACCGCATGCATAAAATGAAATATTTGTAAATTTCTAGGAGTATCATTTACATGAAAGTATGTAGATGGATATTTGAAGTTTATTTGCAGGTATTAACAGTCCCCCCCCCTTTGATGGGTTAATTACTTACTTATTATATTATATTCGTACATATTCACCACTTTGCAGTATATCCCATATCTCAAAACTGTAACTCTGCATGCTTGTTCTTCGCACCGTGATATCCAACACTGCATTCCTCTCTAATTAAATGATTATTCCGTCGGCAACAGTATTTAGGGGTGAGCGGTACATCATGTTACATGACACTTACACGAGCCGCGTGACTGATACGTTGTGCAAAACAGGGCTGCGTTTTGAGGAATTTAACGCCTGGGGGTAGATTCACCCCCTGTCGCTCAATTTAAGAAAGACGCTTCCAAATTGTTTCAAGCCTTTATCACAACTTGCTCAAATTTTACCCAGGATTGTTGATGACGGGAAAATATCATTATCTTTTTTTATATCAATTTGGAATATACAATTTGGAAATAGAGCGTCAAAATTTATCACCAAAGATTCAAAACGTTTCAATTATACATGTGACCAAAATAATGAAAAGTAGGTACGTTGTCTTCATGTTGTTTTTCTTATGGATGATAAAGACCAAACTGCTCCCAATCGTTTGGGAGACGAATTAGACTATGTTATACCCAATAGAGTAGAGTTTATGTGTTGTGAGGCTGAATGTGGTAGCGGAAGAAGGTGGAGAAGAGCTATTTAGATCTGGTCACCAAACACGGCAAAAGCCATTTCAAGCAACGTTTTGATTCTGAATAGTGCTCTTTCATCAGGACGATACAGAAAATATATATCACTCTGGAACATGCAATTTCATTTTATAGTATGTTTAAATTTTTGTGAAAATTGAAAACGACATCCAGTTAAGAGTTAGTTTACAGTTATCAGTTTGATATTCAAATTTATTGATGGTTATATTTAAATCCGTAATAGGCACCTACTCACTTTTGGAGCAACATTGTAAAACCAATTATGTTCGAGTTCTTTCGTATTTGATTTAGATAAAATACAATCTATGGCGAATATGTTATATTTATTGTTTTTCTTCTTTCAATTTGTAGAATGTGTAAATTAGTTAAGCATTCAAACGTTGAATATAGCCCCTGGCCAAAGTAAATTGCTGCCGCAGGCTCCGACCCCAACATGTGAAATAGCATCTCTGAGCAGGAGGCTCTGAACGAGTTCCACGAAAAGAAATAGGGTTGTTTGATCAACTGGAGCGGCTGAAATGAAAATACTTTGGATAAAATGTAGGGGGATCTTTTGATTACAGTATAATGAATGCAGATGCGTGTGAAACGTGCAGACATATTATAAATGTACAGTACTGAGTGTACACTGCATACCTACGTGGGTATCATCAACATAGATTTTACAAGGTGAGTCCTTCGCTTTATTTATGGTTATCAAGTTTAATTTGTTGAAATCCATTTTTAATTTTGCCTTTTCTTTTATATATTCTATAATATTATTACAAAATTTTTAAACAAGTTCTGCTGTGTAATTATTATTACATGTGACAGCTGTTTTGCCCTCTGAAGGCATTATCAAACTGTGGTTACAAATAGTTACCTATAATGAAAACATTGTACCTATAATGATTTCTTTTTTATTTTCTACGCCATTATTGATTTCCGAGTAAAAATTAGAAAATATTAATTGTTATTAGTCCTTAAAGTTTCCCTCAATTATCGCATTGTTTAAATTTGAATAAAGGTCATTAAAGTAATGTGTTTCCAAATTAATAATTTGGGACATGCATAATTTAAAACTCGGTTTGAATATATCTCTCGCCACTCCTATAAATGTTAAAACCGAGTTTAATTATTATTAGTCATTCGTTTCACTCCTTAACCGTTGGATAATATTTCAATAGTTATTACTGTGATGCCTACTTTTTGTTTTGTTTTTTTTTTTATTTTTTTTTTTTTTATTTTTTTTTTTTATTTTTTTTTTTTATGTGCCCCCTTACAAGAGTGTCCCTGCCTGTGCAGTGTACAGACAGGGGAACTATGTCACCACCCAGTTGGGCGGCGTTGTGAGGCGGAATAAGGTGCTGTAGGAAGGGATTTGTTAATGCGGACCTTGAAAAGGCTCGGATTATAGGAGGGAGGAAAAACAGATGCCGGTAGCTCGTTCCACATACGAGCCGACTTACACAAAAACGAGTCGTAAAAACGGCCCGTTCTCATGAAGCCAACGTCAACCGTGAACGGGTGTTCAGTTCGTGTCCGTCAAGTTTCGCGCACGTGCACCGGTGCATCAGGAATCAATGCTGCTAGCTCCTTGGAGCAGGCTCCATTGAAATACCTGTAGAACAGACACAGCATGCCTACGTCTATGCATTAGAGAAGGCAATCGGTCTGTTAACAACGGATTGTCAATCAGACGGATCGCTCTCCTTTGCACAGATTCAAGTAGGTTTATTAAGTATTTTGGGGCAAGGGTGGCTCCCAAATTCAATAGTTGGGCGGACTTGAGACTTGTACAGGGTCAGCAGCTGGTCACTGTTGTTTGTTTTGGGTCCTTTATATTAAGGTTTTACCGTGATATTGGGATGGTAGAATTACAGTCGAATGACTGTAATTAACAGAATGTACTTTTTTAAATGGTGGGTGTAATTAAGGGCGACCGGACATTCACGCCATCTCTGGCATACAAGACTTCAGTTGCACTTTAATTACATTATACCCGACCAATACATAGCGATTTTTTAAAATCTTAAACACAAGAACCAATTATGTGTCATTTACCTGTCCAATCCAGAAACAATAGCAAAACGCGGATACTTTTTTCTTTTATAAAATTTTGGCACTTATTCTCATAAAAACTAAAAGCGGTTGACATTCTAGGTTTTCGATCAAATATCTACATTTGCTTTTGGATACCCATGATGAGGTGAACTTATTTTTATTGATTATACAAGTGTTTGGCATTTTTTGCCAACAGATATTTGGGTATTTGAAATAAATAGTTTCCCTGATTTATGATAATAGTTTAGACAAACATTAATATGACGAAAACGTTTTTAAAAAGTATCACCCGAGACAAATTTTTGATCACGGAAATCAATAGGGTATTTTCACTCTTTTTTTATTCTTAAAAAAATGAGTTAACGAATAAATTTTCTATTATAAATTTAAAATGTGCCATTTTCGAATTGCCTCCAAAACGACGTGTTAGTTTTTATTATTTTCACTCTTTTTTTATTCTTAAAAAAATGAGTTAACGAATAAATTTTCTATTATAAATTTAAAATGTGCCATTTTCGAATTGCCTCCAAAACGACGTGTTAGTTTTTATTATTCAATTTGGCTGCGCTGACGTCACGCCGGGAGACGTTGGTGACGGCCGTCTTACCAGACATTGGCGGTTTTTATGTCTCAACTAGCTGTACATCGCCACGCGTTGTACAGCTAGTTGAGACATAAGATAGAGAAACAATAGCGCGTGTTGCTTTTACGTCAAACAATTGGCGCTGACTTTAAAAAAACATGTATTTACCTGTTACAGGTGACATCTATATAATATAGGTATATAAAAACAAACGCGTATTCGAAAGCAAGGTTTTGTCAAAATTTCAAAGCAATCTTTTGGACAAACGAATATTTACGTTTTTATGTATATAGAAGTCGTTGTAACCAGTTGGAACTATTTTGGAATTTGCGGTTTTAGATCAGCTTCCAAATAAATAATTGATTGAAAATGTTTAAATAACATATTCTTAGTACGATAATCATAATAACACAAATCTTTCATACACTTACAAGTCATTGCATTAAAGAACTTTAATTTTTATAGAATAATGTGCAATATATTTGATCTATAAACTATCTATGTAATACTGATTGTTAAAAGATTATTTATGAAATGTTATGGGTCGTTCTTGCACAATTTATATCAATGTGGGAGTTCCTATTTTTATATTCATCTGAAACATTTCTTCATGAAGAATGAATCCGAAGAATGCAGGAACACGTGCCGATATAAGAACGTCATATTCAAGTGATTTGTTTGATGAGAGTTGAAAGTAGACTTCATGACGTTTTTTTTCAATGTAGCATTCATACATTTTTTTAAACCCATTTCAAACAAGTGTAAACTTCACACATTTAATTTAGGACTTAAAAAAAAAAAAAATTAAATACAAAACAATTTTTAAATGTCACTCATGTAACACTTACAATTAGGAATTCTAGCCAATTAAAAAAGTTATGAATGTTCATCTTTTAACTTAAATACTATCATTTTCTATTTTTTTTTACAAACTTCTTTTTCATTGTTATAGTTAATAATTTTCATGGTTTGCTTTTGTTAGACCGCCAAAACGATCAAAATCTGGCGGGGTACGCGTTACGTCACACGTACTTCTGTTTTGTCGGTTAACAGTAAGGTCAATCATACTCGGGTCGGTATGGAAACAACAAATAAAAATTTAAATATTTAGAAAAATTTTAAACTACATGAATTCTTTTGAAGTAATTTTGCACCACAGTGGTGAACCGTGTGCGAGAACTCTTTTCGCATTCTTAATTACATAAGTAGATTTATTTAGAGTTCCATGGACACATTGTAAAAACTGTAGGGTTACACTTAAGTTGTATGTAGGTACCGCCGATGAAATAGTCTACTCATAGCGTGGAGATACTATAACGATATGATACTAGTTATAGTTATCGATGATCACAGTATTCACACGGTGATTTACTTTAATCATTTCAACCTTAGCACTTAAAAAAACCCTCGTTGACTACCAACATTAAGACAGAGACTAAAATAAATATTTAAAATACCATTATATAAATAGTAATTATAGATCTCTAAATTGATCATTACTTTCTTGGGAACATCTTGATAATTAAATCATAAGTAACACGTTGTGTGTTGATCGCGTTCATCTTGAAGATCATTCACTTCATCATACGATATTAATCCGAATAGTCCCATAGTGTCAGCACGACACTCGGCAGCAGTTCAAGTGATGATTCGTCCCGAGGGATGTTGTGTGCTCAAGTGTAAGCGTGTTCAGGATATGGTGGTGGTCGTCTCCAGTACCAGGAAAGCAGGGCAGAGAAGAGGGGTGGTAACACCCTGATATCCATACCGTCAAGGATCCACACGAGAGCCAAGCACCTACTGAATATTTATGAGACTAACCATCCTTGCAACCCTATCCACAACTCACAACAACCCAAAAATACTACAACAATTTAGAACCACCTCACCAAAAAGCACAAACCAAAAGCACATACAAAATTATTCAAGCATATAAATGATTTGATATTGTTACTTTTGTTTAGTTTGCTTCGTTTATGGTTGGATTTTGAAAAGATCAGGTATATTCGCTGACGATAAAATGAGACTTGACGGATTTCATTGAGAAAACTGATCTTAGAATGGTTTCCACGGGTGAGCGGGTTGATATATTGTGACGTAAATATATCGTTGTCAAAGCAGTACCCACTGTTTTATATAAGACATATCATTTCTAGAATGAATTCATACATTGTTTTCTTGGCATAGTTTAAATAACTATTGGATCTTAGCTTCACCTAACAAGAATATTTATAATAAAAAGAAGATGTATTCAATATATTTTTTTTAAATATGTGCTTGATATAAACTTATGTTTATGATAGTGCTCCGTTTTTAAAGAATTATTTCTAAAAATTCAAATCTTTCAAAATACACCGATAAAAAACTAAAATAACCTTCTGGTTATACTTATGCTTTTTCGAAAAATATGATACAAAAAACGTGTTTTCTTAGGACGAACATTATTCTGATTAAAAAATAACAATTTGTTTTGCAAAAAACGGTATTAAACAAAACACTTCAGGATATCCGGAACGATATTTTATTTCGCAAAAAAAATTCAGCGTGATTTATTTTCAATGGTGTTTACGTGATAAACGGAAAATAAATAAAACAGAATTTTCTAATGAAGTAAACAAACTGACGCCGTAATTAAAACATCCCCAAAGTAGATTTTCCCCTGAACAAATAAACAGAGAATACCCGCGATCCGCTATATTGACATTATACCGCAATTTCAAAAGAATTTCGTACAAAATATAATAAGCAAATATGGAGAAACCGAATTCTCTGTTTTTTGTTTGTTTGACCAAAATATGCGAACTCGGTTCTGAATCAACACGCCTTTGCGAATCTTGGCCTGTGATGATTTTATGGGAAGCTTTTACAAATTTATCACTGTTTATACGGAAAACGAAACAGGTATGAACGAAAAATAGAAAATAAAACATTTTTTAACTTATTTCCATTTTTTTATTTTACCACTACCGGTTTCATCCTATTATGGACATCTTCAGGCTGGCAATTGAAATTCTTTTGTTACAGAATTTATACAAAATTAGGTACACATATGATACATCATTATGACATATTAACCTTAAAGAACCATTGTAATTTAATAACCCAATAATATGTACCTACCTTGACATTGTGTACCTAATTTTGTATAAATTCTGTAACAAAAGAATTTCAATTGCCAGCCTGAAGATGTCCATAATAGGATGAAACCGGTAGTGGTAAAATAAAAAAGTGGAAATAAGTTAAAAAATGTTTTATTTTCTATTTTAATAATATATAATTCCACCAAGTATAACAGTATAATAAATAAAGTCATAAGGGTATGAACGAGTTATTCGGTTATGGAAACCACTAGAGATAATATTCTAGCTTCTTTTTTCTTCAATCAAGTGTACTTCTCTTTCATAACCAAAACAATAATATGTTCAAACGTAACATAGATATAGTATTCCAGAAAAATCGTGTTTAAATAATATCATGCTTGTAAATACAAATACTTACGATATGTTAAATTGGCTTACATGTTGCAATAATTAATGCAGAAAGCAACTAATCCCCTGTTTTTGTACTAATTGCCTCTGTCACGGAATGTTTTGCTTGGTTTTGGGTTTCTTCCCTCCTTAAACTTGGGTCTCTTCAATGCCCATGTTTATTCCTTAAAAAACCCTCTGTATGGCATTAAACTAATTCCTTAACAAAAACAATTACGTGACTGACGTGATTATTTTTTCACAGCTTTTCAGACGATACATGCAAATATTTTCAGCACAAAACATTTGTGCTGAAAACATTTACATTTACATTTATCTGAAAAATCCAGTCTGAAAAGTTGTGACGTCAGAGCTCACAATTTAGGAGATTTTGCTACATCCTGTTATCAGATATCTTCTTGCTATCTTACATAAGGTAAGTGAACGCCATAAAAATGCGCACCGTGAAAATTTATTTATACTTTGTGCAAGAACATTTTCTTGAGTCAAAACCTGAAACCGTTCAGAAGTAAGTAGTCAAATTCCAGTAAAATATAGTAATCCTGTGTGATGTCTGATTATTGATTCACCCGTCGGCTGTCGGCGTGTATTGTGCATATTAAACCACCGTTTGAGCTCGGGACCGAACCCGCGCCGTGTAGTTTGCCCACTATCATTGTGTACCTGTACACTGCACCACCGGCTGATTGCATACTGAAGGGAGGAATGGATGTGGTCTGTGGAGCCTTCATGTCTCGGACAAATGATATGTTTGTTTGATTTATTCATTTCAATTGACGTTTAGAATTCCTTTGCATGATGTTTTCATGCATTTTCTGCAAAGTTTTGTTGCTTGTAACAGCAATCGTATTGCGGTTTGGGAACTTTAAAACAAGAAGTACATATTCCCGATTCCACAGATAAGCATTATTTATTTGTAAAGGCAAAACTATTGAACTGGTACAAATTTGATTATCTTGGCGATAATTGCAGAAACTCACATGAAATGGGATATTCTCACAAGCGACATCTGCAAACGACTACGGGCTATAGCGAGGCGAATTTATAATATTAAATATTTGATGTCTTTTACTTTAAAAAAATATTTGTCACTAGCGAAATCGCAATAAATTCACAATGAAACTCTTGCAAGACAAAATTATAAATAACATTTTATTCCAAAACATAATGACTAATTAGTTGGTAAAAAAATCCTATACAGAAGAGATATAACATTATTATAATACAGGTTCATTAATATATAATACCACTGTAATATGGGAGTTTGCCTGGTTTGGGATATATTTAATAATAAATATAATTTGAACACTTCCGTTACAATAGTACAGACCATAGATTTGTGAGATCAATCAAAAGGAATTTACTGTAAGTTTGTAGGAAGGTATTCAATCAAAATAAACAAAAACAATTCTGCAGCCTGCTAACTTTTGATCACCACACAACACTGAAACACAAATTAATCGTTCTGCTTTATATACAGAAAGTGGTTTAATCACAAGTTAAGAATATCCTTTTCATATTTAACAGATTGATTTTTTTAAAACCTAAACAAAGATAAAGGAATGAAGACATTTTAACAATTTATTATTGGCTGATATTGACACTGAAAGGAATGATATTGGAAGGGTAATTAAAGTTTAATCAAGAGGTATCGTTCCCTCGGGATAAGGGCAGTACCCACACTTGAAGCCTTGGATCACTAAAAGTACATAGTCATACTTTACAGGTAGTATAATAACTAATCATTGAACAAAATATTAACGACTCTCAAACGAATGACGTGAAACAGAAACTACAAAAAACAATTCAGTCGCATCTAGGAAATAATTATAATAACTGTTTAATTTTCACTTGTGCATCACGAAGTAGGCTGGAACTGTATTATTTTTTGTTGTTTTTGTTTTATGATTACAATTGGTGGCTTTAGTTAAGTGTGTTACATAACTATAAAGATATAATAAAGAATAAACATTGACAGTCTTATTTGTAAAGAGTATAGCGAATACGGTTCTTAGATAAATCAACACAGCGATAATTCAACACACTTTTAAAAAGTGATATAAAGTCATTAGAAACGATGAAATTTTTTTTTAACCTTACTTAACCGACTTAACCCAGTTGATAAAGTTTTTGTTTTATCACTTTCCATGACTTTATATAACTTTTTAAAGATGTGATGAATTATCATTGTGATGATTTATTTATATTATAAATGGTTTTTAGTTTGATCATATATGATTACCAGATACTTCACCACCTTCCTTTTCCCTATCTCCTTCCCCTCCCCGCTACTCAAGCTTGTGGGTGGGCTTATATACTGGATAGATAATATACAATCAAACATTTTATTATGAAATGTTATTATTACGATATGTTATTTTAAAATTCGCAAAGCCCAGCAAAGTGTAAATATGTTAAAATAGTGAAATAATATTTAATGATACTGAAGAATTATAGGAGAGAAATAAGCACCGGCGAATAACTATGGGCTATTATTTACAGGTCAAATGCAAAGATGGACTTTTAGATAATTCCATGTCTCTGGATTAATGTGCGATATATGAAAATGGAAAAAATAAGCAAACCTCATAAATTATGCATGCACTCTGTGCCAATATTGAAACGTTTACGATTTTATGGCCGGTATGCAGCTTGAAGGCAATTAGACTAAATTTGTAGCTACATTTTGAAATGGATTATATCAGCACTGAATGCGATTGAAAGGAGAACTGCCGCAATTTAAAATTAATATCTTCCCCGTAGGGCGCAACATTTTTGTAAAAAATTAGTTAGATTCGTAAAAATACTTAATTTTGAACCTCGCATCTCTTGAACAAGGCTCAAGGCCGGCTTTACCACATCAATGTTGAACGGGCGTATAAGAATCTAATTATTGAGACGGAAATTATATATTTTCTAAAAAGATTAACCGCTAGAAGTTTGTTGTAAGTGCTATATAACCAAAGTTAGGTCAATATATTATTTAATAAGAAATTGATCAATCATTTTCAAATATCGAAATCCTTTGTTGTGAACACATAATAATTAATTTTATTGTACTGTCCGTGGTTTTGGAGTCAAAACATACTAAATGGTGATATCTGTTTTCTTTCAAATCGATATAGATCGCAATTCTAGGTATTTTATGTTCAATATAGCTGTTGAGATTAAATGTACCGCTGCCACGCGTAAACTTATCATTAAATGCAGAACGATTTAACTTGCACACAAAAAGTGATATTGCTTCGTGTAGCAGTTGCTTCAATAATTAAATTTCGTCCCAACCTTTTTTGTTTATCACCATAAGGGTTACAGTCTCAATGGCGGTCGGTAAAATATTTGATAATTTTAAAACACAAATTACATGCTTTTATTATTTACACCTCTTGAAATGAATGCCTAATTTATTTTACCATTCCGCTTTCGGAAACCAATACTTTTTGCAATTCTCTGCTAGTCTCTTGGGGTCATCTAGAACGTTGTCTATGAAATGTTTATCCTTCTGTTCTGGTACTAAGATAATGACTTGTATCTAATGACATACCTTACATATGAAAGGTATGCAATTAGATCTATGATACAGGAAAACTTCTTCTTCTCAAAACATATGACAAATCCGTTCTAATCGAATGAATCTCAAGCTGTTGGATGTGAGGGGTGATGTGTTGGCTGTGCATTGTGCATTTCAGCGTTGTCCACATTTTCACTGTTATTAAGTTCTTGTTTAAGGCTATGAATATGAGAAGTTCTAGAGAATCAGTGCGGTTCTAAAGTCATACTCACGGAGGCGTCGCTTCGTATAACTAGGTTGTATTATTTTCCACAATTCACATTCAAAGTTAGGTCATACATAGAAGAATGTTACATCTTATAAACATGTATTTAAACTAGTAGTACTGTGAACAAAAAATACGTTTCAAATGATCTGTTTTTTGATGAATCAGCGGGTGCTTGAATACTTACCAATGTAATCATGAACCATTTATTTTTCTTGTAACATTGTTTCTTATCTTCAACTAAGGAATTATGCAATTTGTGTAAAGAAACTTCACGATCACAATTTTTACAAACTTTCTTCAGGCAGGTAGGAAGGTACCATAATATGAAAACAATGAGAATAAGAAAAATTTCAAATTTGAAAAAAATATATTTACTGAACCATGCTTTGGAAATGGAACGTAAAAATAAATTAGATTAAAACAAGACTTTGCGGCGCTCAGTAAATAATAGTTTTATCTTAAGATCACGAACCGCTAGTGTTACTACCCTCTTGAATGATTCCGCCCTCAGTACTGTTAGTAGGTCGGCGGACGGCAGGCGGCGGTCGGGGGTGAGAGCCCCAGGGGTTGCATCCACCGATAATGTGATCCTGTGTATTCCGGCCGTTTGATGATTTTTTGGGGTCGACTTAAAATTTGATTTAAAGTGTATTAAATCCGTGTGTGATGAGACGGGAAAGTGCGTACGACTCGCAAAATAGATTACAATTATGCGAAAAGATGGGGGAGGCCTGTTCCGGGGCACCTACCCCAACTTCAAACTGAATATTATTATTTGGCCATGAATAAAATGCCCAGAGGGTTTGGCTGCAGCAAATTGAATGATTCCCATTGGGGGAATGGCTTCATGTCAACAGTCCTGTTTTTAAAGTCACTTTTGACGAGATTTTTGACATTATATTATAAGGGCCCTTGAGTGGCTTGCACATAATAATTTATTGATGGACTCTGTATTTGAAGTAACTCTTAGCTTACTTTTGAATAATCGAATTGATTGATCTTTATTTAATACTTTACCAATATAGTAAACAATTTGCATGGCGCCCTTAGAAAGAGAACAAAACAACGTGAAAGTATTATGTTAAGACTTTTAAAATTTCTAACATAATTCTTTTCAGAATTATTATGTAATAAATAAATTCTATAGATAATAGGGTTCATATAAAATTATAATTTCTAATGGTAGAAGGTTTTAAGGCAAAACGGGCTGCCTGTATGAACGTTCCCGAACCTTCAAGTAGGTACCGCTACATGTTTTTAGCTATTTCAGAAACTAGGAGAGCATAAATATTCGCTACAAACGTTATTTTACTCTTTTAAGCATTTACGATTACCTATAGCCCATGAACCTACCTCTCACACAAAAATCAGCTTTCAAAATGTGTCAGTAGCCCTGACGTTCGCTTTTACAAATCAAAACTGGTCGAGCGCTGTCGACAAGTTTATTAAATTTAATCAACATTTATTTCTCTACTTAATGTTAATAGTGTATATCCATTTAATCATCCGTAAGTATTTGTTGGGGAGTTGTAGATGAGTGTTGTTCAAATTTATGTCTTCCAAATTAAAGTAATAAACCGAAATGTTTTGTGTTTTTATTTTGTGACCTTTGTAAGAATGTGAAAAAATCACATTCTTTCATCATAATAATAAAAGAATAACATTAATTTACGATTACAGTTCACATGAATATTTTTAAGGAACGTTGTTTTTATTTTCATTTATGAATATGAATTCAGTATCTGTGTTCCTGTTTGCATATAGTCAGCAACCATTTAGTCAATATCTACGTATGGAATAAAATCCTTGAAAGCCTGTTGACGGAATATATAATGAGCAATTAATTAAATTTCCATTCAACAACACCACGTATGGCGCGGTGTTTTCTTGGATCGTATAATTTATTAATGAAGAGCTGTATTGTTATTGCAATACTCATTAGAGAATAATAGGTCGGAAGGAGGAAGGAGGAAGTAGAAAGTAGAAAGGTAGGGTTATTGAGTTCTTCATGAGAGTTGTTTTCATTCAATTTGCCAAACATTTAATCGCCGCGGGCTTTCCTGTTGAACTGCTGCTGGCTTCGTGGTACTCAGGAACTCTTCGTATTATTTGTCCAACAGTAGAAGGCAGGTGCGTTCAATTCAATATTGTAAGCTCGGTTTAAGTTTTGTTTTCGTGGGTCTCATTTATTTCATATCAGTAACACATACATTAAATATATTATTGTTCCAAGATTGAGTTCTTTACGTTTAAAAAAAGAACTACTTTTGTTTGAAACAAGAAAATAATTGTCCTTAACAATAGGCTATTTTCATTGTTTTTTACTCTCCAAGAAAAATTACGATGGTCAAAACATTTTTATTTCATTTTTATATTGACAAGTAAATTTTCTACAGCGATTTAAAATTGGTAATTTTTTATTTGTTGCCAAATTGACATGATCGTTTTTTAGTTCCTAAGGGCGTTTTTGACACACCGACAAACATCGGTGACAATTGTTTTATCAGCTAGTAGAGTGTTCCACTTTGCAATGACGTTGTAGCCAGTTGGAATAGTTTCAAATAGCGAATTCCGAATAGTTGAAAATTATTCAATTTTAATACGATGGTCAGAATCAGAAAATTAAACTCTAAATCTTGGGCATATATTTAAGGATATTCATGTTTTTTTTAAATACCCCTTATACTAATAGAAGTAGGCAAAGAAGGTAGACTACCACTTTAGTTTCACTAACAAATCATGCATACTTTTCCATCATTGTGACCCTTAGATGACTGGATCGTGCCGTGTATTCTTCGGGCTTCTTCGCCCATCATTTTCGCGTCATATACTCTCGAAGACATTTTTTCCCCATTCATCTGCTTTACACTTCCAAACTATTTAAAGTTTAAATAATGATTAAATAACAAAATAATTAAATCATTCTGCATACAAAATTTATCTTTAAACTAACACTTATTTAATACGAAAAGAATTTAAAATTATCCGTAATTTTACCTATTACGGCGTTTAGGAAGATTTGGTTCAAGCGAAACATACCCGAAAAAAAATAACGGGGTATTAACAAGGCTTCTTACAGTGTGTAAAAAATGAGGTATTTGAAAAACCCTAATCGTTACAAGAAACACGATTTTTGAAAACAAAGGTTCTGTAAACACCAATTATTATCGATGTAATGAAATCTTTATGGGAAGAATTAACATTTTTTAATGAATAGGAGTTTGTTGGAAATACTATTTTTATGTTAAAGTTAATGAGGGAGAATCGAGTTAAATGGTTGAGAAGCTAAGATATAATTTTGAAGAGAGGATGAAATGTCTTCAACTTGTCTAATATTGGATTTATCTCGGCGTGAATAAGTTTCTGAATATCGTTTTACTGTCTTCCATGAAAACTTAGTGCTATGATTATCACAATGGAGAAGATGGTGGAGTCGAGTAAATTTAGGACACAGAATGATTATTTTATACTACAATATTATAAATACTAATTATGATTGAATAGACTGCTCATAATGCATTTGATAAGTGTCGAAAGATGAAATATTTATTTATATTATATGCCCATTTGGCTAAACATTAACACAATAATTCTGTGGAACAGTAATCAAAAGTAATTGTTTCTTTTAAAATTGTATGGAATTATGTTTAGATTTTAAAGTGAGGGGACCAGATAGAAGAATTATATTCTATGTGACTTCAAACTAAGGAAGAATACAAGATTTCTAAGGTTGATATATTTTTGAAAGTCTCGGAAATTACGGAGAATGAAACCGATATTTTAAATCCTTTATTTTTTATTGTTTTGATAAGAGAAACAAAATAAATTTAGAATAAAAAATCATACCAAGATTATTAATTTTGTCGCGGTGAGGCAAACATTGTTGATTTTTTATTGCTAATTATTATTGATTTCTTCTAAAAAATTTTATATCTTTGCTAATGTTTAGATAAAGTTTGTTAAGTTTGTACGAATCTTGTAATTTATTTGAATGTGAATACAATCATTTATATTATTGTAGAAAGCAATCACTTTGTGGTTTGACATATTTAATAAAATAAAATACTTTTTTGTTTTAAAACCACGATATTATATATAAATATATAAATATCGTGGTTTTAAAACAAAAAAGTATTTTATTTTATTACAATCATTTATATTTTTTATTAGCTTAAAGAGCTTTAGATTATTAGAGAAAAGCAAGACTTTAACATAATTATCAAATTCAGTAATGATATTGATAATAAACAGTAAAAAAAGCATTAGACCTAAATGTGACCCTTGAGGAACACCGTTTGTAGTCACGAATTTGTATGATATTGTAGAATAATTTGTTACGTGGAAAATCTATTAGTTAGGTCGTTCTTTATTATTTTTATATTTTAACATTAAGAAAGCCACTGGCATTGATTGACGCATAATAAGTAATAATAATAATAATAAGCGCATTTTAAGTTGTATATTTGGTTTATTGAGTCAATATCAAGCATTGAGAACTCCTTAGCTCGGTACTTAGCTCTCAGTTTCATCGTGCTCCACGAGATAAGGCGGGGAAAGAGTGAGGGTGTGTTGACGTGTGTGATTGCATCCCCCCACTCACCCCCTTACCCCTTCTACCTTCCCCCTTCCACCTTCCCCCTTCCACCTTCCCCTCATAATAGTTAAACCAAATTAAACTTTTCAAGTGCCCTCAAGACGGCCGAGGTGACTCACAAAGCCTTCCTCAACCCTTATTAATGAGAACTTGCATTGATTTAATATTAAGTACTCGTGCGTGCACATGCATTGGCACAGTTTGCAATTAGGGGATGAACCGAACTGAAACATTGCGGAAAAAATTGTGTAGGTATGTTGTTGAATACGATTTATGGTCATTATAGTGTTTCAAGATTCCAAAAGCCCAACGAACCCAAACATAATAGGGAGGAATTTTGATTGGCGCGAATAAATGAAAACGAGAAGAATGAATCAAGGAGAAGCTTTTAA
Organism: Hesperophylax consimilis; assembly: GCF_061612785.1. Classification (NCBI taxonomy): domain Eukaryota; kingdom Metazoa; phylum Arthropoda; class Insecta; order Trichoptera; family Limnephilidae; genus Hesperophylax; species Hesperophylax consimilis. The sequence goes on along the minus strand of NC_142840.1, from coordinate 18,230,944 downwards.
GAACTGAGCTATTCTATTGACTCATATGCATAACAAGAAAAAACACTACACTAACCAAACCAATTTAAAATGATTAATAATTGTAATGAGTGTGCATATAAGAAAAAAATACAATTACCGTATTTAGCACATGCAGTTTTACAGGCCAAAAAAAACATTTAATCAATAAGATAAATTTTTTAGAACGTCGCAAATAACATCAAAATATTTAAAAAAATGTGTTATTTTTTTACTTGTATTACGAAAGTCTGAATAATGCTCCTGTCTCATACAAATCATGTTTTTAATTGAAAATTTTTGTGTGGTGATGTTTATATTCCGATGATAGATAACATGTTACAAGAGAGGGCAAAAATAAGTTGTGCGGTAAAAGATTGGTGAGAAGGCAAAAAGACGGTAGAGAAAGTTTGATTTGGTATTTCAGATCTGGTCACTAAACATCAATATTATTCGTATGAAGTATTCCTTCCTGTTGGAGCAGGTTCTGAAGAAATTTCTGAGATTTCTCTACCGAGGGAGTATGGCTACTACTGTATCTATGCTACTGTCTTTCTCTTGGATATGCTCGGAGTGAACCATCTCCGGGTCAGAAATGATGTTCTAAAACTCATCTATCATGGTTAGCATTTTATATGTTTCCTATATCCGTAACGGACAGCGTAGATTTTTTTATTTCTCGGCCTGCAGATTCAATTTTTCCAACAGTCACAAATATAATAATATCAAATATTGATATATTTAGCGCCAAGTAATTACTGATTGAATCAGAACTATTATGTTTTTATTTTTCAAATGTTTCTGGCTTTCACCCTTCAAGGGTGTTCTAAGTCACCATTTCAAATTATGGAGATAGGGTAGGTGAATTTACATATTAATTTTGTTTAAATGGGCAAATTTCAAAATAATATGGGAGATTGGAGTCGAATTTAGATTTAGAAGAGATAAGATGCAGAAAGAAGGGTTGGAACTTTTAGATAAGGCTTGATAAAAGAATGGATATTTGTTTCGAGAGGGATAACAAAAAAATACAGTGTGTGGCAAGCCTACGCACGACGGAAGTGAAACTTTTAGTATTCTTCTCTCTCTCTTTTCATTTCATATTATTATTATTCAGAATGCTGTACATTATAATTTTAAAAAGCATAAATTTATTTATAGGCGTGTTGTTAACAAATGAACGTTTAACTAGATTCCTAATATTGACATATTTATAAGTAGCATGTGATAAAAAATAAAAAAAAGTTATAAAAATATGGGATTCGAACCCGGGTCCTGCATAATGAGTGTCGAACGCTCTGCCTCTAGACCGCGAGGAGAGGTATTTCGCGCGACGAGAACCGCGTATACAACGTGTACTCCTATCACATAACGTCTCGTTAACGCTTTATATAGGGTCGAATCGAAGATATATCGGCAGTGTGAAGTCATATCTATCGTTTTTCAAAATATTTCCGTATATTTGTCCGTTTTGGAAAAGATCTATCGTGTTTTAACAGTCTCATACCCGTATGGAGTCGGAATTTGAAAAACATTTCTAAATTTTGAAAAACTCACTTACGGCTGTGTTTTTTACTAAAAAAACTTGTCACGCACGTCTGCGAGGGTAATTAGTCACGTTATCGGCCTTGATTAGTAATTTTAATGATTCAAAATAAAAATAATCAATCAAAATACCGAGCGACTCTACCGGCTCGATTTGTAAGCTATATTTCGACCAAAATATCATATAGTCAAAATATCTCAAAGTCGCAGCACGAGAGCATTTTATCACTTTTCCTCGTATTAAAAAAATCGCAAAAAGAAAAAAAAAATAGTTAAAGCGGGGATCGAACCTCGGTTCTTCGAGACGAGAGTCGGGCGCTCTGCCTCTAGACCGCGAAGCTGAGTTTGGAGAGTGACCTAAACTAGGTATATAATATTAGCTAGCCTCCTATAGCGAAATGATCACGGTTTTTCGTGACGGTCATGAGTCGGTTTTACTCCGGTCTTCGAAAATGCATAACGCGCGTAAAGAAGTTTCACTTTAAAAATATATGCATTTCCACTACTCGACGATAGAATGTAAAATCTGAGTCAAGCACGTGAATTTTAAAAAGGTGAGAATTAACCGAACAATGTCCAATCCTTATTAAAATAAGTGAGAAATTTTCTTTTCTGAAGAAATAGCGGAATTGTTAACACCAAGGTTTTTATGGCATAGTTCTTTGTATTGAGGCATATCAGGACTTTGAAATATATGCTAAAGCTGGTTTCATTATTACTTTGATACGTAAGAATCTTAACAAATTCTATAAAACCAACTATTAGTAGTATTTTAGTTAATAATAATAATAATAATAATAATATATAACGTATCTTAGAAAACATACTGAGGCCTATGTAAAAACTCAGCTGCTCCGGTTTTGACAATTTTTATGTAGGCCAGGCGGAACACACGATCTCCAAAAGAACATTTCGAACATGTAAATTCGGCTACCTTAAAAAATGGGAAATTGCCGAGCATTTCATTGAAATCGGAAGACCTAAAACACACTGAGCTCACCTTATTACGGAGACAATTGAAATTCATAAAAACCTCATAAATATCAATAAAGACGATAATAATAATAATACTCAGCTCAATAATTCTTGGTATCTGGTAATTGACGGCTTCACCAAAACTAAGCAAAAAAATCATTTTAACTTATAATATACTACCAGCTCTTAGAGGATTACAGTTGGCGACACGGTATCACATCTACATACATTAGCACACATTTCACCACAATCTTTACACCTTCCTCATCGACCACGACCATACCCTGGTCTGACTCAGATTCAGACGCGGACGAATAAGTAGCGAGCAATAGGTATTAATCTCCCTAATAGGTATTATCCTAATCTCCCTACTTCCTTTCCAAATATATTATTTTTATATATCTATTTATGTAATATTTTATAATTTTTATGTTTATATTGCATCTTCTCATAACTATATATTAACATAAAAACAGACCCACATACTTCAAAATGCAGGACATCAAATAACGATGTTACTGAAGGCCGCCTATGTTTCAAGTTGACAGACGGCCGTTTCCTCCAGAGTGTGGTTTTCTGCGATTTTCCATATCTCTACAGTTGAATGCGTAGGAATTCCCTATAATAAGATACAGACATAACACATAATATAACACAATCAGACATGTAGGTAGTATATAGAAACTGTTGGCTGCTGGTGACGCTGAAGCCGAAGAATATGATGCTCCAAAACATGCAATTTTAGTAGGGATTTTAGATAACAAATATTTCCCTACCGAGAAAACACAAGGCTTCCAAGTCCATAATAGCCAGGTAACATTTTAAGCAACCATATGAGGTAAAAAAAATAAATAAAAAATTGTGAGGCGCAATGACGCCGTTCTTTGAATTGACTTTAAATTCAGTAAATTCAAATGATTCACTACTTCATCGAATATAAGAATATAGAAAATGAAAAAAAAAATTTTACACGTACATGGACTTTGTAATGCTGTCCGAAACCTACCGTATTATATCTACCGTAGTTACGAAATACGAAGTCTTGTAAATTTTGTAAGTCCTTGGATTTTGCGATAAATGCATAAATTATGACAATTGTTTGGTTCCGAGTTTCGCAATGAAATCTTGCCGGCCAGTTTGAAATGTTTGAATTTTCACTTTGTGTTCTCTCTAGAATGTAAAGACTAACAACATTTAAATAAGGCCTTTGTTGGCTGAAAGATAAGGCCGGGATAATAACGCTACACAATTTGGATGAGACTTGTTGCCAAATGCGAACCGTTAATTATAATTAGCCAAAGTGTTTTGGGTGTGTGGAGGTAACTCGTAATTGTTAGAATTATGAGTACAAAATAAAGGCACTTAATACAAACGTGAAATTTTGCCTAATATACCTGAATTTTATTATGTTATTAATGTTAGTTTTCCATTGATAAATTCTCTTTCATTTCATTGTTTGTGACTGGTAAAAATATTTGATTACCATTTTTTAAAATATTTTTAATCAGCGTAATTGGACAGGCATACTTCTTTACTGGATAAAAAATTTAAACAAAACCTACGACGACATTTATTGGAAGCTGCAATATTGTTGTGGGATTCAAAATATAATATAAACAGTTTAAATACTACGTTTTTGAGTAAATCGGGGATAAACAGTTTAAATACTACGTTTTTGAGTAAATCGGGGATAAACAGTTTAAATACTTCGTTTTTGAGTAAATCGGGGATAAACAGTTTAAATATTACGTTTTTAGTTAAATTGGAGATAACTATTTAAATACTACGTTTTTGATTAAATCGGAGAAAACCGGTTAATATACTACGTTTTTGATTAAATCGGGATTAAACAGTTTAAATTCTACGTTTTTGAGTAAATCGGGGATAGACAATTTATATACTTCGTTTTTGAGTAAATCGGGGATAAACAACTTAAATACTACGTTTTTGAGTAAATCGGGGATAAACAGTTTAAATACTACGTTTTTGATTAAATCGGGGAAACAGGTTAATATACTACGTTTTTGATTAAATCGGGATTAAACAGTTTAAATACTACGTTTTTGAGTAAATCGGGGATAAACAGTTTAAATACTTCGTTTTTGATTATATCGGGATGAATCAGATTAAATACTACGTTTTTGAGTAAATCGGGGATAGACAGTTTAAATTCTACGTTTTTGAGTAAATCGGGGATAAACAGTTTAAATATTACGTTTTTGGTTAAATTGGAGATAACTATTTAAATACTACGTTTTTGATTAAATCGGAGAAAACCGGTTAATATACTACGTTTTTGATTAAGTCGGGATTAAACAGTTTAAATTCTACGTTTTTGAGTAAATCGGGGATAGACAATTTATATACTTCGTTTTTGAGTAAATCGGGGATAAACAACTTAAATACTACGTTTTTGAGTAAATCGGGGATAAACAGTTTAAATACTACGTTTTTGAGTAAATCGGGGATAAACAGTTTAAATATTACGTTTTTGGTTAAGTCGGAGATAAACTGTTTAAATACAACGTTTTTGATTAAATTGGGGAAACAGGTTAATGTACTACGTTTTTGATTAAATCGGGATTAAACAGTTTAAATACTACGTTTTTGAGTTAATCGGGGATAAACAGTTTAAATACTACGTTTTTGAGTAAATTGGGGATAAACAGTTTAAATATTACGTTTTTGGTTAAAGTGGAGATAACTGTTTAAATGCTACGTTTTTGATTAAATCGGAGAAAAACGGTTAATATACTACGTTTTTGATTAAATCGGGATTAAACAGTTTAAATTCTACGTTTTTGAGTAAATCGGGGATAGACAATTTAAATACTTCGTTTTTGAGTAAATCGGGGATAAACAGTTTAAATTCTACGTTTTTGAGTAAATCGGGGATAAACAGTTTAAATATTACGTTTTTGGTTAAATTGGAGATAACTATTTAAATACTACGTTTTTGATTAAATCGGATAAAACCGGTTAATATACTACGTTTTTGATTAAATCGGGATTAAACAGTTTGAATTCTACGTTTTTGAGTAAATCGGGGATAGACAATTTATATACTTCGTTTTTGAGTAAATCGGGGATAAACAACTTAAATACTACGTTTTTGAGTAAATCGGGTATAAACAGTTAAAATACTACGTTTTTGAGTAAATCGGGGATAAACAGTTTAAATATTACGTTTTTGGTTAAGTCGGAGATAAACTGTTTAAATACAACGTTTTTGATTAAATTGGGGAAACAGGTTAATGTACTACGTTTTTGATTAAATCGGGATTAAACAGTTTAAATACTACGTTTTTGAGTTAATCGGGGATAAACAGTTTAAATACTACGTTTTTGAGTAAATTGGGGATAAACAGTTTAAATATTACGTTTTTGGTTAAAGTGGAGATAACTGTTTAAATGCTACGTTTTTGATTAAATCGGAGAAAACCGGTTAATATACTACGTTTTTGATTAAATCGGGATTAAACAGTTTAAATTCTACGTTTTTGAGTAAATCAAGGATAGACAATTTATATACTTCGTTTTTGAGTAAATCGGGGATAAACAACTTAAATACTACGTTTTTGAGTAAATCGGGGATAAACAGTTTAAATACTACGTTTTTGAGTAAATCGGGGATAAACAGTTTAAATATTACGTTTTTAGTTAAATTGGAGATAACTATTTAAATACTACGTTTTTGATTAAATCGGAGAAAACCGGTTAATATACTACGTTTTTGATTAAATCGGGATTAAACAGTTTAAATTCTACGTTTTTGAGTAAATCGGGGATAGACAATTTATATACTTCGTTTTTGAGTAAATCGGGGATAAACAACTTAAATACTACGTTTTTGAGTAAATCGGGGATAAACAGTTTAAATACTACGTTTTTGATTAAATCGGGGAAACAGGTTAATATACTACGTTTTTGATTAAATCGGGATTAAACAGTTTAAATACTACGTTTTTGAGTTAATCGGGGATAAACAGTTTAAATACTTCGTTTTTGATTATATCGGGATGAATCAGATTAAATACTACGTTTTTGAGTAAATCGGGGATAGACAGTTTAAATTCTACGTTTTTGAGTAAATCGGGGATAAACAGTTTAAATATTACGTTTTTGGTTAAATTGGAGATAACTATTTAAATACTACGTTTTTGATTAAATCGGAGAAAACCGGTTAATATACTACGTTTTTGATTAAGTCGGGATTAAACAGTTTAAATTCTACGTTTTTGAGTAAATCGGGGATAGACAATTTATATACTTCGTTTTTGAGTAAATCGGGGATAAACAACTTAAATACTACGTTTTTGAGTAAATCGGGGATAAACAGTTTAAATACTACGTTTTTGAGTAAATCGGGGATAAACAGTTTAAATATTACGTTTTTGGTTAAGTCGGAGATAAACTGTTTAAATACAACGTTTTTGATTAAATTGGGGAAACAGGTTAATGTACTACGTTTTTGATTAAATCGGGATTAAACAGTTTAAATACTACGTTTTTGAGTTAATCGGGGATAAACAGTTTAAATACTACGTTTTTGAGTAAATTGGGGATAAACAGTTTAAATATTACGTTTTTGGTTAAAGTGGAGATAACTGTTTAAATGCTACGTTTTTGATTAAATCGGAGAAAAACGGTTAATATACTACGTTTTTGATTAAATCGGGATTAAACAGTTTAAATTCTACGTTTTTGAGTAAATCGGGGATAGACAATTTAAATACTTCGTTTTTGAGTAAATCGGGGATAAACAGTTTAAATTCTACGTTTTTGAGTAAATCGGGGATAAACAGTTTAAATATTACGTTTTTGGTTAAATTGGAGATAACTATTTAAATACTACGTTTTTGATTAAATCGGATAAAACCGGTTAATATACTACGTTTTTGATTAAATCGGGATTAAACAGTTTGAATTCTACGTTTTTGAGTAAATCGGGGATAGACAATTTATATACTTCGTTTTTGAGTAAATCGGGGATAAACAACTTAAATACTACGTTTTTGAGTAAATCGGGTATAAACAGTTTAAATACTACGTTTTTGAGTAAATCGGGGATAAACAGTTTAAATATTACGTTTTTGGTTAAGTCGGAGATAAACTGTTTAAATACAACGTTTTTGATTAAATTGGGGAAACAGGTTAATGTACTACGTTTTTGATTAAATCGGGATTAAACAGTTTAAATACTACGTTTTTGAGTTAATCGGGGATAAACAGTTTAAATACTACGTTTTTGAGTAAATTGGGGATAAACAGTTTAAATATTACGTTTTTGGTTAAAGTGGAGATAACTGTTTAAATGCTACGTTTTTGATTAAATCGGAGAAAACCGGTTAATATACTACGTTTTTGATTAAATCGGGATTAAACAGTTTAAATTCTACGTTTTTGAGTAAATCAAGGATAGACAATTTATATACTTCGTTTTTGAGTAAATCGGGGATAAACAACTTAAATACTACGTTTTTGAGTAAATCGGGGATAAACAGTTTAAATATTACGTTTTTGGTTAAGTCGGAGATAAACTGTTTAAATACAACGTTTTTGATTAAATTGGGGAAACAGGTTAATGTACTACGTTTTTGATTAAATCGGGATTAAACAGTTTAAATACTACGTTTTTGAGTTAATCGGGGATAAACAGTTTAAATACTACGTTTTTGAGTAAATTGGGGATAAACAGTTTAAATATTACGTTTTTGGTTAAAATGGAGATAACTGTTTAAATGCTACGTTTTTGATTACATAAATCGGGGAAAACCTGTTAATATACTACGTTTTTGATTAAATCGGGGATAAACAGTTTAAATATTACGTTTTTGGTTAAATTGGAGATAACTGTTTAAATACTACGTTTTTGAGTAGATCGGAGATAAACTTTTTAAATACTACGTTTTTGATTAAATCGGGGAAACAGGTTAATATACTACGTTTTTGATTAAATCGGGATTAAACAGTTTAAATACTACGTTTTTGAGTAAATCGGGGATAAACAGTTTAAATACTTCGTTTTTGATTATATCGGGATGAATCAGATTAAATACTACGTTTTTGAGTAAATCGGGATAGACAGTTTAAATACTTCGTTTTTGAGTAAATCGGGGATAAACAGTTTAAATTCTACGTTTTTGAGTAAATCGGGGATAAACAGTTTAAATATTACGTTTTTGGTTAAATTGGAGATAACTATTTAAATACTACGTTTTTGATTAAATCGGAGAAAACCGGTTAATATACTACGTTTTTGATTAAATCGGGATTAAACAGTTTAAATTCTACGTTTTTGAGTAAATCGGGGATAGACAATTTATATACTTCGCTTTTGAGTAAATCGGGGATAAACAACTTAAATACTACGTTTTTGAGTAAATCGGGGATAAACAGTTTAAATACTACGTTTTTGAGTAAATCGGGGATAAACAGTTTAAATATTACGTTTTTGGTTAAGTCGGAGATAAACTGTTTAAATACAACGTTTTTGATTAAATTGGGGAAACAGGTTAATGTACTACGTTTTTGATTAAATCGGGATTAAACAGTTTAAATACTACGTTTTTGAGTTAATCGGGGATAAACAGTTTAAATACTACGTTTTTGAGTAAATTGGGGATAAACAGTTTAAATATTACGTTTTTGGTTAAAGTGGAGATAACTGTTTAAATGCTACGTTTTTGATTAAATCGGAGAAAACCGGTTAATATACTACGTTTTTGATTAAATCGGGATTAAACAGTTTAAATTCTACGTTTTTGAGTAAATCGGGGATAGACAATTTAAATACTTCGTTTTTGAGTAAATCGGGGATAAACAGTTTAAATTCTACGTTTTTGAGTAAATCGGGGATAAACAGTTTAAATATTACGTTTTTGGTTAAATTGGAGATAACTATTTAAATACTACGTTTTTGATTAAATCGGAGAAAACCGGTTAATATACTACGTTTTTGATTAAATCGGGATTAAACAGTTTAAATTCTACGTTTTTGAGTAAATCGGGGATAGACAATTTATATACTTCGTTTTTGAGTAAATCGGGGATAAACAACTTAAATACTACGTTTTTGAGTAAATCGGGGAAAAACAGTTTAAATACTACGTTTTTGAGTAAATCGGGGATAAACAGTTTAAATATTACGTTTTTGGTTAAGTCGGAGATAAACTGTTTAAATACAACGTTTTTGATTAAATTGGGGAAACAGGTTAATGTACTACGTTTTTGATTAAATCGGGATTAAACAGTTTAAATACTACGTTTTTGAGTTAATCGGGGATAAACAGTTTAAATACTACGTTTTTGAGTAAATTGGGGATAAACAGTTTAAATATTACGTTTTTGGTTAAAGTGGAGATAACTGTTTAAATGCTACGTTTTTGATTAAATCGGAGAAAACCGGTTAATATACTACGTTTTTGATTAAATCGGGATTAAACAGTTTAAATTCTACGTTTTTGAGTAAATCAAGGATAGACAATTTATATACTTCGTTTTTGAGTAAATCGGGGATAAACAACTTAAATACTACGTTTTTGAGTAAATCGGGGATAAACAGTTTAAATACTACGTTTTTGAGTAAATCGGGGATAAACAGTTTAAATATTACGTTTTTGGTTAAGTCGGAGATAAACTGTTTAAATACAACGTTTTTTATTAAATTGGGGAAACAGGTTAATGTACTACGTTTTTGATTAAATAGGGATTAAACAGTTTAAATACTACGTTTTTGAGTTAATCGGGGATAAACAGTTTAAATACTACGTTTTTGAGTAAATTGGGGATAAACAGTTTAAATATTACGTTTTTGGTTAAAGTGGAGATAACTGTTTAAATGCTACGTTTTTGATTATCTAAATCGGGGAAAACCTGTTAATATACTACGTTTTTGATTAAATCGGGGATAAACAGTTTAAATATTACGTTTTTGGTTAAATTGGAGATAACTGTTTAAATACTACGTTTTTGAGTAGATCGGAGATAAACTTTTTAAATACTACGTTTTTGATTAAATCGGGGAAACAGGTTAATGTACTAAATTTTTGATTAAATCGGGATTTAACAGTTTAAATACTACGTTTTTGAGTAAATCGTGGATAAACAGTTTAAATACTACGTTTTTGGTTAAATCGGAGATAAACAGTTTAAATACTATGTTTTTGAATAGTTGGTGATGAGATGTTGATATTCAGTATAAATGACAGCGAGATAAAGCTAAATTTATTGCTTTTCAATAGTCAGGGCCTTAATAATAAACGTGTTTTACATTTCACACAACTGATATATAACCATTAATATAAGGTAATTGGTTGTTGATCAGTTGTGAAAAATTGTAAAAACACGTTTATTACTAAGGGGGTCAGTGCTAAACACTTACAGAAGATAATTCAAAAGACGGCTAATGCTATTGCTATTGATTGTGTCTTTTTCGGGCGTCTCCGACTTCTTCCGCCATTCGTTACTGTATGTATACCACAATGTTACTGTTAAAATCTACATTACATCGAATTTAATTTGAATCCGTATCACATTCCAGTGCAGAGATATTAGTCCAGTCAGTGGGGAGTTTTACCTTGCAAAAGGTTAGGTAGTAGCGATTTTGATATATGTTGTTAAGATTGGGACTCTAAGGAAAAAAAAAGTTTTCGACCTTGGGAGGGTCGAGCTCGACCCGCCATCTTGGATTGAAGGTGCCAAAATTTGTTTTTTTCAAAATAATTGTGAAGTGGTCGTTTTTACAACCAAATTGTTCAAGGCAAACTTAAAGACAACTAAATTACCTACAATTTTTGTGGTAAGTTTTTTTTTTGTAAGTCTAATAGGTAACGAGTTACAGTGGCGGAAATGTGAATATTTTTCTAAAAAATGATGAAATACCCAACTTTGTAATTTTTTCGGGTTATTCATTACATAATTATAATAATTTTGTTAACTCATTTCCACACCACCATGAGGTAGAGAACATGGCGCATTTTTTATTGTTGTATCGCCAGTAGGTCTACTCTACAGATATACCAGCGATGGTAGATTTCGAAATTATGTTACATTGCTATGAATTATGTTACTATAAATTATGTTACTTAATAACAGTCTTCGTCATCAATGTCATCATCTAACTCATTGCCTGTGATACTGAGATTCTGGGCTTCCATTGACAAAATCTCTTCTTCTTCGTCCTCGACATCGATGTGAACCTCTGGCGAATTTCGGCATGTTTGACCATTACAGCACCCACATAGAATAGAACACTTCAATCCAGCTTTCCTGCAGCTACATGCAACGCCGCATCCCTTTTTACAATTGCATGAAATAAATTTTAATAAAGTCTCGGGTGCTGGTTTCTTTGTCATTCTTACTGGAACAAGCCCGTTGGTGTCACGTTTCCAGCCCCAGTTTTCTGGATTTTTTTGGATTCCATACCATTTTTGGACTTGATGGTACGTTCTAAATGCATGGTACCGTGCAGCGTCGTTCGTTGGTGGCAAAGAGGCAAGATTGAATTTGCTTTTTGTTGTCGACTTTGCGAAACGTTTGTAGCGGACTTCTTCCAAGGTTTCCTTATCCATGTCACCCCCGTACAAAGCAACAAGAAAGCGTTTTCCTGCAACTGCTATGTCTTCTGGTGTTGCATCATGTTGTTTGAAGATTCCTATCATGGCATTGAGTCTTGTGTCGTTTTGCACAAGCGAACAAAATTTTGTTTTTCCTTGGTTGAAGAAGGACGATGTTGTATCATAGCCGCTAAAGGCATGGAGAAACAGAATATTCTCATCCGCCTCTTTGTATTTCACACTATTCGCGGAATACAGTCTTTCAAAAGTTTTGCCTCTCCCGGGTTTGCGAAGATATATACTACTTTTGGGTGGTGCTAATGCTGTCAGCAGAACTAGGAGATCAACGTCTTCGCCAATAATGAAAACAGCGTCATATGATGAACACAAGAAAATTGCAGTATTGACAATCAACTCATCAGCATCTTCTTCAGCCTGCTTAACTGTAAAATCATCCTGTATAAATTGCTTTGTAGGCATCGAAATCAGACGGACTATGTTATTTTCATTGGCTAAAAATCGTTCTTGTGAAACTTGAACTGGCATTGTTTCGTTGAAAAGAACATCTGCAGACATGTGCTTCTTCAATCGGCGAAGTCTTTCTGCGGTTATCGTATTTTTTTCACCATCATCAAGCGCATATCCATCGAAAACAATGACTGCATGTGATCCATAGTGATTTCTTACATAGTGAACGTACTTCTCGCAAATTGACCCAAAATAATCATTCCGATTCCATACAACTTTATGTAAAAGATATCCTCCATCCACAACATTAATTTTGCTACCTTCAAGTTGCACGCCTTCTGGAAGTTGTTCGAAAACACCATAAAATGATGATTTCGTACCTTTGCGCATTCCTTCTTCAGTGAAAAGCGACAAAGAAAATGGGTCGAGTTCGAATTTAAGGAAATCCTTCAATTCTTCGTCGGATTTCTTCACAATACACATTCTCTGGAACAACATTAGCGGGTTGATGGAAATAGTTGTTTCGCCGACCTTGATGCTGCTGTTGACTGCTACTAATGGAATAACTTTGTCCTTACGTTTAAATTTTATATATTCAAAAATTTCAGACGTGGTAACCATGTTCGATATCCTCTCGGTACCTATTTCTCTGGATAAATGTCAATAAATCTTTTCATCCCCGACAATTCCAGTACTGATAGAAAGAAGTGAATTGATTTCGGGGAAGGGACAATGCTGAGAAAACCAATCCAACAGCTTTTATCAAGTCTTGATCGTATCGAGTGATACGGGGAGTGACCGAGCATCCAGGCAACGTCCTGTAACCAGGACTCAATTAGTGTTGCCAAGTCAGCTGTAGACTAGGATCCCACTATAACAAATCAACGTCATCGAGCACACGGATGATGCTATATAATTATATTGTAACTTAGAAATACGTTAAAATGATATTGTGTAATATGTTCGTACAAAATTCATCAAGAAAACTGGAGTTTTACAATTTTTTGTCAAAATTTTCTTCTTTCAACCGCTGTAACTCGTTACCTATTAGACTTACAAAAAAAAACTTTCCACAAAAAATGTAGGTAATTTAGTTGTCTTTAAGTTTGCCTTTAACAAATTGGTTGTAAAATCAACCACTTCATAATTATTTTGAAAAAACCAAATTTTGGCACCTTCAATCCAAGATGGCGGATCGAGCTCGACCCCCCCAAGGTCGAAAACTTTTTTTTTTCTTTAGAGTCCCAATCTTAACAACATATGTGAAAATCGCTACTGCCTAACCTTTTGCAAGGTGGAGCCCTTTTTTATCCCCCACTGACTGGACTATATTGCGTTAAGTATTATTTGGGCGTCTTCGACGTTTCCACTATTCAATTCACTCGTTAAAAACTCTTGGCACTAATATAAACTTATGGAACTATTGAGTTTTGCGAGCGCAAACGTACGCAGACAAAATTTTTATATACCAAGATAAATATTCAATTTAATAATTTAATACACTTTTAAATTATTAATATCCACCGCGAAGAGATAGTTCTAGTTGAAATTGGGAACTACATTATAAGAGTAGGTATATTAGTAGGTACGCAACATAAAATAATTTTCCTTTAAATAAAAAAAAACTCCTCTGCCTTTTTGAATTTTACTTCGCTCGATATTTCGATAGTAATTATAATGGACAGTAAAAAAAAAGGTTTTTTGTAATACGTTCGTCAATAACCTTATTCGTAAAATAAGTTGAAGATTGTTTTTATATCTAAAAGTGGAATATCCCTCAGCTTGCATCCTGATTACGACATTAACTAATTTTCTAATGTGTAATGTTTGCATACTATGCATGCAAGCGAGAAGGAATACTTGCACAGATGATATAATCGAGTGAATGCGCGTCTCGACTTCTTTCCTACATTGTCAGTTCTTCATTAAATATTTGGATAAAATCTAGATACATCGCTGCATTTGAAAATACAACAGCTCCCATATACAGGGTTTTCCAATAAGGGGTGTTATTTTGATATTCAAACGTAAAAGATCAATGGTTTCGTTGCTTATGTGGCACGTAGCGCCGTCTTGTTGAAAGTAAACTTTGTCCAGATCAATACCATCCAATTCAGGCCATAAAAAATCATTAATCATCTCTCGATAGCGCAATCCATTCACCGTAACTATTGCTCCGGCCTCATTTTCGAAAAAGAAAGGTCCAATGACTCCGCCGCACTATAAACCGCACCAAACAGTTACACGTAGAAGATAGAGAGGTTTTTAACAATAACTCTTGGGTTTTCCGAGCCCTAGATGCGACAATTTTGCTTGTTGACGAAGCCACCGAGGTGGAAATGGGCCTCATCACTCAAGATGATTTACATTTGATTACTTTTAATAATTTCAATCCGTTGTTGAAGCGTGTATCGTTCCATTTTTATTAATGACGTAGTGTCAAATGTCAAAAAATGACAGCTTCAAAAGTAACTTCTCCTGAAATAGCGGGCTGGCTATTCAAAATAACAGCTCTTATTGGAAAACCCTGTACATCAAAGAATGCAAATAACTAATAATATTTAAAAAAAATTAACTAGGTACCTACCATTCAATTCGTTTCAAAACAATATTTTTTATTCTATGAACTATTTAATAAGATAATATGTATCTTAAACGATACGGATTTCTAAGACGAGAAAAAGTATTCCATGAATATTTACGTCCTACTAGTCAATTTCCAGGTTGGTTCAGTTTGGTTTCCGTATCGAGCCTCGGGCGATGGAAAGATGTGGTAAGAATTCCAAGCCACTGTTTGTTTACGAAACACAATTGTGGACGTGATCTGAAAGTGAGAACTCATTATTCCCACTTCTTTCTAGGAAACAAAGAAGTAAACATTCAGATATATATCATTATTCTTTAGATGAAGCTTTTTAGATCTACCCATATGAGATGCTAAACTAAAAAAATGCATATTTTGTTCGCAATATGAAAACATGTATTAATTATGAATTATTTTTTAACTTTCGTTTAGGATCACAGGGGCCTATCTTCCAAAACATCGTTTTGAGATAAACGCAAATAAAGATTGGAATGCTAATGTGAAACGGCAATGTGCGAGAAAGGGCTTCGTGTCACCAATAAATATGATTATGGCATTATCGTAAACAAGCTTAATTCAAAACACTAGTATTTTTTAGTTAGGCCCCTATGATTCTAAGCCCCCACTGTAATATATATACTTAAGAAATAATTCTAAGATATTACATCATATTATTATATAAAATGAGTTCGAACTAATCCAATCACGAAATAATATTTATTTTAACTCAAGTAAGTACCTCATATTCCCATCAAATTAACAGTGGATTTCCACTCAATTTTACACAACTTACATGGTTGCTCTTTTCTGGAAATAAGGATAAACGTAGATGACTCCATTAATGAAAGACCGAACGCCGTTGGCGCTAACAAAAAATATCCAAAGAAGGGAAACTAGCAGTCCACAATAAAGTACTGGTATCAGTGAGGCATGGAACTGGCAGAGGTAGAAATTAGATCCCTGAGGCGTATGTGTAGTAAAACCATGTATGATCGTGTTAGAAATGTGAATATCCCCAAAGAATGCAATCGTAGTGTAGGTAAGCGTAATAAGTAAGATTACGAAAGGGACGCTTAGATGGTTTGGGCATGTAGGGCAAATTGACGGAGAAAGGAGTGTAAGGACAATATATGACGCAAATTTTAATGGTAGAATAAGTCATGTTCCGTTTTGATTTATTAATATTTTCTTCTACGTGATGTGCACAACCTTCAAAAGATATTTAAATAATCACAATTAAATTCATTATTTATTCATATTAACGACCTTCTCTTCACAATCTCAGTGAACAATTCCTTGGCACAAAGCTAGACTATGATAAAAGATGGTTTTTGGTAAATCCAATTTCGTAGGATTGCGTCCTTGTTTGGAAAAGATATTCAGAGGCCGTAGATAAGATAGGGCTATGACCTACAGTGATCTACCGACCTTGGGTGCGGAGTGATGGACGCAAAGAATTTGAAAATCTTTTGAGTGAGGCGACGACATTTGATGGAGGTCTACGTCAAATATTAAAAGGCAGAAGGTTTTGGGATAACTTTTTAAAACAATAAAATTTATAAATCTATGATAATTCACCCAGGTTTCCGTTATGACATTAATTTTTCCAAAATACAGTCAATATTAAACTGACTACATGACGCTTTGGTTAACATCAAGTACACACCCGCTTTTCATCAAACCTGGGATGCATGATCCCCAAAACTAGAATCACATTCGCTCAACAACAATTCTGGTTCATCGCTCCTAAAATATACAATGCATTGAACACAGATATACATTCAAAAAAATCTGTATCCCTTTTTACTTTGCTTGTTCAGCGTTGGCTATTTGAAAGGGGAATGAATACATGAGTTTTTTATTTTATTTTTTACGTTTCTTTATTCATTGGATAGTTTGTTACATGCATTGAGGATTTTTCGACCACCATGCTAGGCACATGCCCGTGTTATGTTACTAACAATGTTTAAAAAAAATTTTCACTATCATTTATTATATATTTTTTTTATATCGTTAAGTTCAACTATGACAATCTGACCGTAAATAGGTACATTTCTAGATAAGTACGTACCATGATAAATCTGTGTTAAAGATAAAAGTAATAATTACACAAAATGATTGGTATAATTTCGTATGTATTTTAATCTAACTTTATTTATTTATCTGTATCTTATTTAAAATATTTTTTTATCAATCATTTTAATCTTTATTTTTATTTTTGTATGGTTTGTATAGTAATATGATTTATATAGAATTATGTTTTATAGAATTATGTTTTATTAAAATAAAACAAACTAACTAAAACGGGAATTCCTCCTAGTTGGGAAGTCAAAGTATTTTTTATGTATATGTACATGTGTCATTGTATCATAACCTGTACTAAATAAATAAAAATAAAAATATAATTACTTGTTCTTCAAAATAGTTTTTCGAAGATTTTCTTATAAAAATCTTGTACGACTACTATAATACGGGCATTAACCTATATGGTAGTTGAGAAAATCACCAAAATGGTAACTTTTAAAAATTTATAATAAAAAAGGAATAATGGATGATTGACCACACAAGGCGCAAATATGTTTAATCTAATTGTAGCACGTGTAAATCTGCTGAAGCTTTTTGTCTGTAGTCTGCAAAGAGTCCTGGCCGTGGCCTAATACCGTAAATGCGTAATCTATTGGGAAATGGGTAAAGTTATGTCATATATTTATATCCCTATAGGCTCTAGGCACGAATGCTCCTGAAATTGATTTTCTTTCCAAAACCTGTGCGTGCTCGCGTGCGTTCAGGAGTCGTGTCCGCAGTTTCGTAAAACACGATAATGTTTACTCAAAGTTTTTTAGGTTACCTATAAAAACTGGCTAGGTAAATAGTTTGCGATAAAACAATGGTAGGAAAAACTAATTCATAATTTCAACGGATTTATTTATTCCAGTCGACAATTTTCCGCATGGAACGATTTTTGATAAATGTAAAATGCTTAAACCACCGTAATTCGATAATGGCTAAAAATACATGCGAAAGTAAACCATAAAATTAAGCTAAAATGTCTACTTATCATCGAGCTTATTTGCATTTTTAAAATTTATAATTGTGAAATATTAAATCATGTACGATCTGATTGATATGGTCAATCATAAAGTTTAAATGTAAGTGATTTTTTTTTCAAAATTTATTATTTATAATTTAGAAAAAAATTACGGTTGAAGAATTTAGCAAACGATTTTTTCGAAATAATCTAAAACAATTACGCTTACACATAGTTTTCAGTATTAAAAATTACTTTATACGTTGTAATTTGAAAACTATTCTAAATGAAAACACTTAAAAGTGACATTCGTAAAAAAAACCTGGCTTCGAGGGTTTTACAAAAACACAGTCAATACCTATATAGAATTCTTAATTATTAGAACGTTATTGGTTATCTTATGAAAAAATTCCACAGTAAAATTTTCTTATTCCATAAATCAATTTATTTAATAAGGTTAAATGAGTAAAAATTCGCATAAAATAAACGATAAGGATTGTAGAAGGTACTCTCAGTATCACCTTGGTGTCAAAACATTCAGAATTGAAATGTTGCTTGAAACAGCTTTATCCGTGTTTGGTGACTAGATCTGAATAGAAAGGTTTTCCCCACCTTTCTATCCCTTTCCTACTACCTTCAGCCTCACAACATATCACAATTGGGGATGCCATAGTGTCAATGGCTCCAGACAGTTTGGAGCGGTTGGGACTCCTATGACTCACATTTTTTAAATAAAAATATATGTGCTCCATTCCGTTTTCCATACCATCTACCTAACTCATTAAAAAAACGTGTTAGAGTATTAGAAATTTAATTATCAACAGTTTTTAAATTATTTTACCACAGATGATGTAGGTACATATTGTATTAATTGCGTAAATAGCTAAAGTTTCCGAGTGGTTTGTGTACCACGACAACAATAATTCAAGAACACCGAGTTACAAACTAGTAAATATAGCAGGGTGCTGGCGGGAGGTGTGGGGTGCGGTATGGTTTGCATGATTTGTTGATTGCGGTAAGGGTTGCAAGTTGTCGCACACAAAACACCATGCAGCGACCATTCGGACACCCCTGGCTACCGCAAACCACCCCCGTAAATACCAGAACCACCCGAGCCTGTAGAACTGCACTAACCTACTGGCTGCTGCCTGCTGCTTGCTGCCTGCTGCCTGGTGCCTGCTGCCTGCTGCCCGACCAGCCTCTATACCGCTCTACGGAACACAAGACATATGGGCTTTTGAATTTCAGGATAAACTGGATGCCATTTGATAGGTAGATGTACCCATTTGTAATGTTTAGAAAAAGATTCACTAATTCATTTTTATAGTTATCATTTAGTGCTAGGGTCTTTTTTATTGATAGTAATAAATGAGCATTTATCTTAACATCCCACACTCAAAATTTCTACCGATTTACAATATATTTCCCTTGAACACTTGAACTAAATTGTTTTGAAAATAATCTGTGCACATTAATTTGTCGAGTTGAAAAAGAAAGATACGTATGAAAAACACACCTGGTTCTGTTACTTAAGATGTTAAAAGAATGCACAGTATTTATTTAAATGCTACATATGACATTTTGTTTAAATTTAAATAGGCTGACCTCTATTAATTACAATATATATTTTTTTTAAATTAGCGCACTCTCTTCAACATTCGTATTTATATATTTCTCTTTCCAGCTATCTTCTTCTTCTTTTTACTATATATCATTAAGAAAAAATGTAAATGCAAGATGCACAAGATATCAAAATCAAGAAATAACTGTAACTGTGACCGACGCTTGTGAGGAAACCGGAAGTATTAGTTAACTCACCTCCTAACCAGTCGATATTGGATGTCTTATTTTTTAAAGAGGAATATAATTAATTTTACCTCTAGATTTTACATCACTTTCGTCCTCCAAATGACCATTGTAATCGTTAATGAAGTTTTGTGGAGGGACTCTTCTTAGAGAGGAATGCGTAACGTAGGACCTTGAATATAGTGACGGTGACGGGCGAGCACGCGGGCAGGCGGGAGGGTGTTTTTATACAAATCTAGAGTTATATTCCCAGATTGATATTATTATGTCAACTTGATCTTTAGAAAGGAAGGTCACTTTGTACACGAGATTTCGAAAAAACCACTTCCCACACTCCCTCAAGTCCCCATCCCCCATTACCCCCTTAAAGCAGAAAGGTGATACTTTTCAATTAAATTTTGCACATTTCAACGTTCAAAGTAGAAAAATTACGGTCTACATCTTATTTTGAAAAACTCGAGCCTTACTTTAAAACCAAAACTTAAAGCCAAAAATCAAAGCCCTTGTAACGCCGAAGACTTCAGCTGAAAGTAATTTAAAACAAAAGGCCTTTATTGTAAAACTAAATATAATAATCAATTGTTTATAATTCTGAAGAGCAGTTTTTCGTGATGTGTTTGGTTGCTTACAAAAGTACCTGCTGAAAAGCAGCTTTTCGCGATGTGTTTGGATGCTTACAAAAGTACCTTCTGAAGAGCCGCTTTTCACGTTGTGTTTGGTTGCTTACAAAAGTTCCATCTGAATAGCAGTTTTTCCTGATATGTATGTTGCTTATAAAAATACTGCCTGAAGAACAACTTTTCGTAATGTGTTTAGTTTCTTACAAAAGTGAATTGATTAATCTGAACTGGTTAATATGCGAGAATTAGTTAGGATGCAGGCAAATTCTCCAATTAATGTTTATTTTACGGCCATGTTTATTACTGTCTATTTTTGTTTTCTCCAATAAAAAAATAAATATAAAAGAGCAGCTCTTTGTGATGTTTTTGGTTGCTTACAAAAGTACCTTCCAAAAATCAGCTTTTCGTGACGTGTTTGGTTGCTTACAAAAGTATATAAATAAGTAAATTTGAAACAATTAATGATACGTGCTTATTTTATATTTTTGTTTTTTTGGGTTGAAAGATTACCTAGAATGCAGTGGGTTTCACATTGTGCATCTTGGTATAAACTCTTACTCGAATATATAATTTAGTACGGGTAGGTAAAGTATTATGAGATGGTTAACCAAGATCAGAGATTGCTTCGAGTGACACCAAATGCATGTGCTCAAAAATATAGAATGAAAGTTTTTGACTTAACTAAATATAGTAAAATATAATCAAATAAAGCTCATGCTAACATGCAACCTCATTCAAGCAACTTTAATTACAGTTACATGAAGCTCTTCAGGCGTACCGCTGGTAGTTTCGTTGTAATCTCTCCTTCTCTCTCACAAACGACGCACGTAACAGAAAGAAAGGTCTAGACGGATATCTCAGCAGCAGTACTATATAAAGTTCATGCAATCCATTACCAAGTAAGGTACCTACTCACTGAAAGCCCGAGATAACACCGTTCTTAAGTTTGATGTTCCTTTGGTTTTCTTCCTCCGTTGTTTAATTCTGTTCTGCAAATGAAACGCGTAAAGAAATTGTTTGTTATTTTGTGTAGAGAGTCAAAAGAGTTGATTCTCAGAAACAAATAAATTACGCTACATTTTAAGATAAAGCCAGTGCGGATTTCAGAAAGGTTTTCTTCATAAAATGTTTAAAATAAAAATAAAAATTGCAAATTTTTTTCTAGAAATAATAATTATATGAAAAGAAGAAAAAAAACTTGGATTGGGTTATTAAGGAAACACCATTAAAAATTATTATAATTTTACAGTACTGCTTTTCTCTTTTTCAATAAATCAATGACAGCCAACATCACAAAAAAAGTATTTTTTCTAATTTTAAAACGGTTAATTCATAATAAAATTCCCGTTTAAATATGATTTTTTGATCTATTAATTTTTTGTGACTCCTCACAAGAGCGTCCCTGTCTGTATAGTGTAAGGGAAGGGGAACTATGTCACCACCTGGTTTAGCAGCGTTGTTGGGCAGGTTAAGATAGAGGCTGTAGGAAGGGATTTATCATGCGGGTCTTGAAGAGGCACGGATTATATGAAGGAGGAAATACAGATGTCTGTAGATAATTCCACATTTGAGCTGACTTATATAAAAACAAGCCGAAGAAATGACCTTGATTATATATCTTTATAACTTTTTTCTCCATCTGTTTATTTTTGACTGGATTGGTTTGAGCATAGTGTAAAGAATTTATTTATTTATTTATTGCATCTCACTATACATAAAACACGTCTTTTTTACATAAAAATCAACCTCACTAGGACTAAGCCTGTATCGAGGTTAACAATTTACATTTGAGTGAAGCAAACATAAGAGTAATCACAAACATACTACATGCAAACACAAAATATTTCAAAATAAAAGAAAAAAAGAAGTATTAGATGTGTTACCAGATGGGTAATTTAACAGTATATTGTAACCACATTTGAACCATAACTAATCATTTATCATTATTCAAAAGAAGAAACAAAGTAGATAATAAAGACAGATATGGTGACATTCCGTTTTTAGCAAATGGGACTTGTTCGCGCAATATATAGGGGATTGTTAGGTATGCATCCACAGGCTTATGGACAAGTGTAATATCAATACAAAATCCTGCAAATGTCCTACCTACCCTTTTACCCATCCCAAAAATGTCACCATAGTAAAAATATTGTTGCGACACATGTAAAATCTGACAAGTGGGGTCAGTTGCTTATCAGAGTTCGGAGTGATAATTAATATCAGACAGGGCGATAATACATATATTTTGTGAAGTGAAATCAACCAATACTCCTGGAGACGTGTGATAGTCATCAACGGGTGAGTCCATCTTTCCTGCATTCCAATCTGGGCTTATCTTGTGCTCCAGAAGCCCAGATTTATACCTTTGATTATTGCACTGTCCATCGGGTTTGTCGGATGCATATATCGTCCCATACCTATCATTCGGAGTAGTTTGGGACTGGTCTTTTGGGCGTGTGGCATATCACACCACCTCTAAAATATACAGTGGAGTCGCAGCTTCGCGACACCATTTTTGGTCCTTCGAGCCGAATTACCAACGGGGTATTTAAAATTAACATATTTAAAGTTATAAATAAATATTATTTCCTCTTTATACTTTGTTAATTTGTATGTACTAGGTTGCATTTGTAATTATTGTTGTGTTTAAATTCCTACATACAATTAATCATGGCGACTAGCGATAGTACTCAGGATATTAAAATCAAGTTAGTAGAATCGAAGATTAATTTGATGCATAATCGTGTTAATGAATTATACGAGAAAGCGAAAAGTATTGCGGACAGGGAGACGAGAAGTTCGGAGGATTTTCTTAAACAAACGGTTAATATAGCTACATATTATGCACAATTTAACACATTTTGTGATGAATTTCATACACTTCAGTTGAAAAAATTACAATATGAATTTCGATTTATGGAGTAAATTCGAAAATAAGTACTGTTTTGTAGTTTCTATACGCGAAAGCATTATAGCAAAGCAAGATTCATCACGTGATCGACAGAAATTAAATAATTCACCATTAATTAAGCTCCCACCGATCGAGATGCCATCGTTCGATGGTAATCAAGAGAATTGGTCGATATTTTATGAAGCTTTTAAATTAAACATTCACCCAAATGAAAATTTGAATACGTCGCAGAAGATGCAATATCTGATAGGGAAACTCCAAGGAAAGGCGTTATCAGTTTTTGCGGGAATACTTCCGAACGAACAAAATTATTTTTTAATTTGGGAAGCTCTCGAAAAGAAATATCAGGACAAACGCGTGCTAGGTACATTTTATCTGAACAATATTTTGAATTTAAAATTATTGGCACCTAGTAACCCAAATGAGTTAAATAATTTTATTGAACGGTTTGCGTCTTCCATAGCTGCACTCAAGGAATTAGGTATTGATGACCTAACCGATTTTATAATATTACATGTTGCACTGAAAAAATTAGATGTACAGTTGGTGCAAAATTTCGAAATGTCTATACGGGAGAAAGATATACCTACATATACCGATTTAATAGAATACATTCGGTCGCATGTTAAAATCCTAGAACGAACTGGGCAAAATGATAATAAAGTTGTTAATAATAAAAACAAAGTTACGCATTCATTCGCTGTGGTCGAACCGAAGTCAAGTAATAATAATCGTAACAGGTGTCGGAAATGTAATCATTCTGATCATGTTGAATTGTATAAATGTGAAAAATTTAACGAATTAAGACCAAATGCTCGCTTTCAGTTTGTGAAATTAAATAATTTATGTGTAAACTGCTTAAGCGATAAACATAAAACTGTGAAATGTCCATCTAAATCGGATTGTAGAATTTGTAAAAAACGACATCACACCGCTCTGCATTTTGAGATCACGGTGAATACTGAAAGTCAATCGAAAAACGAAGCCATTACATTAATAGCGCGTAATAATAAACATTATAATAAATTTTCTGCGGGTAATATAGCTACGAATGTACTACTGTCAACCGCGCAGTTATTTGCTTATGACAATAAAAATAATCAAGTAACCGTAAGGTGTTTAATTGATTGCGCCTCGCAACAAAATTTAATCAGTTTAAACACTTGTAATGAATTAAATCTTAAAATAATTTCTTTAAATAATTCAGTAGTTAAAAGTGTTGGTTCAGTAGAGACACCAATATTGGGACACGTTGCGTTAAAAATTAAATCCCGCGTTTCAGAAGATACTTATAAAATTAGTCTATAAGTTGTCGATAAAATAACTGATAAGCTTCCTACACAACATGTTGACACAAAGTCATGTGAGCATTTAGTGGGTTTAAACTTAGCGGATGAATCCTGGAACGTTCCATCCGATGTTGATATCTTATTAGGTGCACAGTTATTTCCATATATTCTGCTGGGGAATAAGGTTTTATCTAAATATAATACGAATGCACCACCGGCTATACAGACAGTATTCGGGTATATTGTAATGGGTGAAATACCTACGTGTACGCCGGAGGTTTCGTGGACGTTCGGCCCCATAACCAATGTAGATTTATATAATGCGTTATCCAAGTTTTGGACGATGGAAGACATGCCTATTAAGTCGTTGATGAGTGCTGAAGATGCAGAATGTGAGAAAATGTACCTCGAGTCAGTCTAACGGGATGAATCGGGAAGGTATATTGTATCTTTACCGTTTAAGATAGATCCTAATAATTTAGGTAATTCGCGCCGTGTCGCGCAGCGTCGATATGAATATTTAGAACGGAAATTTAATACGTCGCCAGAATTGCATTGCAGTTATAATGAAGTAGTTTCTGAATATCTGGAAAAGGGATATATGAGGGTTGAAGTTCCGTCTTCATCTAATATTGATGAGGGATATTTCATTCCTCATCACGCAGTAATCCGTAAAGATAAATCAACAACTAAAACTCGTGTTGTATTAGACGCAAGTACAAAGACCAGTTCAGGGTTGTCACTTAATGATATTTTGTATACAGGTCCAAATTTGCAATCTAATTTATTTACACTTTTAATTAAATTTCGCTTATTCGCTGTAGCATTAACCGCAGATGTTAAGCAAATGTATCTACGTATAATGGTAACGGAAAGCCATCGAAAATATCAAAAAATTCTTTATAGATTTCACAAAGATGAACAAATTGAAGTTTATTAATTTAATTCACTCGCGTTTGGTTTGAACTGTTCACCATTTCTAGCAATGCGAACTATACGGCAGCTAGCGAGCGATGAAAGAAATCGTTATCCGAAAGCGGCGGAAGTTGCAATTAATGATTTATATATGGACGATTTTGTATATTCTGTAAATACTATAAGTGAAGGCATCACTTTGGTTACAGATTTAATGGCGATGTTCAAGTGTGGAGGATTTGAATGAGTCAAATGGTCGAGTAATTCTCCTCATTTACTGGCCCAATTACCAGAGTCGCACCGCGCGACAATGGATTTTTCGGATAAATGTAGCATTTTAGGATTAAAATGGGATCCGATATCTGATTGTTTTCAATTTATGATATGTCCGACGGAGGAAAAAACTATATGTAAAAGATCAATTCTTTCCACAATAGCTCGTTTATTCGATGTATTAGGTTTGGTTGCTCCGGTAATTTTATATGCCAAATTACTTTTACAAGAGCTGTGGTTAGAGAAAGTAGGATGGGACGAGGAACTACCCCAAAGTATTGTTAATAGATATGTCAAATTCAAGGAAGAATTACCGATGCTTTCTAATTTAAATTTACCTCGATATTTTGGAGTAAAGGAGGACTGCACGATAAATATTATCGCCTTCGCAGATGCGAGTATGAAAGCATACGGTTGTGTAATATATCTTCATGTCACGGATAAGGGTGGCAACACTACAATGAATTTGATATGTTCTAAATCCAAGGTGGCCCCTCTGAAAATAGTGTCGCTCGCTCGATTGGAATTATGCGCTGCGCTTATTTTAGACTCGTTAGATCTATTATAGATACTTATAGAAATCGCGTTTCGATAAACGATATATTTGCTTTTTCAGATTCAAAAATAGCACTTTCTTGGATTCACTCGTCCCCCCACCGGTGGCAAACTTTTGTAGCTAATCGAGTTAGTGAAATTCAGGAAAATTTACCCGCGAAACATTTTTATCACATAGATGGCGTTACCAATCCTAGTGATTGTTTATCACGAGGACTACTGCCTGCTCAGCTGGTCGATCATTCTCTTTGGTGGCACGGTCCGCCCTGGGCTGCGAACCCAGTATCCGAGTGGCCTGTCGAAAGATTTTCCCCCTCACGAGAGGAGGAGAATACTTTGGAATTGAAAAAATCGCATACATTTACGATAACGTCAATAGAGGAAAATTCTCCGATATATAATCTCGCTTTAAAAATTTCCTCATGGCCAAAACTGCTGAGAATTGTGGTATATATTTTACGATTTATGCGAAAGTTATCACGCTCAACAGTTACAAGTTCCACGGAATTAAACATTGCTGAAATGAATGTATTAAAAGCTTTACAGAATAGGTATTTTAGTGCCGATATACAATTAATACAGAGGGATAAATTATGCTCACCTTCAATCCGAAAACTAAACCCGTTCTTAGATCATAATGGCTTGTTACGTATAGGTGGTAGATTAACAAACGCGAATATACCTTTTGAAAACAAACATCCAGTACTTCTGCCAAGACAGGATCATTTTGTCGATATAATTATAGACTTTCACCATCGTGTGAATTGTCATACTGGTGCACATCTCCTTATGTCAATAATTAGACAGCGTTATTGGATCTTATCGGGGAGAAATCTAATACGCAAAAGAGTACATGCTTGTAATTTCTGTTTTAAAACTGCACCTTCTAATATTAAACCGCTAATGGCAGATTTACCTACAGCTAGAGTTCAGGAAGCAAAGGCATTTACACATACGGGTGTAGATTTTGCCGGACCAATAAATATAACCCTTTCTAGGCGTCGTGGGGTAAAAGTCAAAAGGCATTTATATGTCTATTTATTTGTTTAACAACGAAGGCTATACATATGGAAGTGGTATCAGATCTAAGCACGGACAATTTTTTAAACGCATTTAAGCGTTTTCTATCCAGACGCGGACCGGTTTCGTGTATGTACAGTGACAATGCGACAAATTTCATAGGCGCAAAGAATTGTCTGGATGACTTATATAATTTTTTAGAGGCAAATTCAACTAAAGAAGTTCTTCGTAATGAATTTAACAATCGGAGAATTGAATGGAAGACGATTCCACCCCGCGCTCCTCACTTTGGAGGATTATAGGAGTCAAATATTAAATGCATTAAATCGCATCTGTATAGGGTTGTGGGTACTCAACTTTTATGTTATGAAGAGCTTCTCACAGTTCTGACACAAATAGAGGCTGTACTTAATTCACGGCCATTATGTTTATTAAGCAGTTCTCATTATCCAGAAGCTCTTACTCCGGCTCATTTTCTGATGTCTACCCCGATTCAGCATCTACCTGCTTATGATTTGACTAATGAACGCATTAGTCTACTGAAAAGGAAAGAGCTTTTGGACCACCTCGTTCAATCTTATTGGAAGAAGTTGCATATAGAGTATCTTCACTCTCTGCAGATGAGAAAAAAATGGAATAGTCCCGCGAATAACATTCTAGTAGGTACCATAGTATTGGTGCATCAAGAGGATGCGCCTCCACTTTATTGGCCGGTGGGCGTTGTTGAGGAGGTGTTCCCTGTTAAAGACGGAGTGGTTCGTGTCGCACGCGTAAGGACCCCTTCCGGGAACTTTAAACGACCAGTCGTAAAATTGTGTCCTTTGCCTACACAATAATTATTACCTATTTCTTTATTTCATTATTTTATAAATTTTCGTTTTAACTTTGCAATATTAATAGCGTATTGATAAGAATATTTATATTTCATCTTTCGTTTTACATTTAATTTTTTACTTTATTTGAAAGTACTTAAAATTTCGGAAGGTACTTTCAACGCCGGGAGAATGTTCGCGCAATATATAGGGGATTGTTAGGTATGCATCCACAGGCTTAATGGACAAGTGTAATATCAATACAAAATCCTGCAAATGTCCTACCTACCCTTTTACCCATCCCAAAAATGTCACCATAGTAAAAATATTGTTGCGACACATGTAAAATCAGACAAGTGGTGTCAGTTGCTTATCAGAGTTCGGAGTGATAATTAATATCAGACAGGGCGATTATGCATATATTTTGTGAAGTGAAATCAACCAATACTCCTGGAGACGTGTGATAGTCATCAACGGGTGAGTCCATCTTTCCTGCATTCCAATCTGGGCTTATCTTGTGCTCCAGAAGCCCAGATTTATACCTTTGATTATTGCACTGTCCATCGAGTTCGTCGGATGCATATATCGTCCCATACCTATCATTCGGAGTAGTTTGGGACTGGTCCTTTGGGCGTGTGGCATATCACACCACCTCTAAATTATATAGTGGAGTCGCAGCTTCGCGACACCAGGACTTATATAAAATCTTATTATTTAAGAAAGTACAAGGATGAAATAATATTAAGACAATCGTCTGTTAATAAAAAAATCTTAATCAACTTTTAAAATATAACTAAGGAATTGGTAGACTTAATATGATTTGGAAGAATATTAAACATAAGTGGTTCCTGATATACATAATTTCTTTGACCAAAAGAAGTTTTAGTATGTACCGCCACAAAGTTCAATGTAGAGCTAATTCTAGTTGTCCGCGTTTGTTGTGTTCTTTCAGCAAATTTAGTATTGGTAAAAAATCGACAAAGTATTTGATTGATATATAGCTGTTTTATACACATAACATTACATTCTCTATAAAGTAGGTTGGATGGATAACAGAATTTTTTTTTACATCACTTTAAGTATCAATTTTTTGAGTAATATTTTGTGGTTCAACATTGGACTTTAGACATGATCCCCAGCATACTATGTTATAAGAAAGTCGAGATTGGACTAAGGCAAAATAGACAGTTTTTAATTTCTGTTTGTATAATAAGTGTCGAAGTTCTTTAAAAATAAATGTAAGTCTCCTGATATTCTTTGTTGACATATCGATATGGTCATTCCATCTTCAAAATTTATCAATCTTTACACCTAGATACATGATACAATCTAAACTTTCCAAGGGGTGGCAATTACAATTTAGCAGACAATTATGTATAGTTAGGTTATGAGTGTCAGAAGGCTGAATTTTTGATGATATACT
The DNA here is from genome assembly GCF_061612785.1 of Hesperophylax consimilis. Lineage (NCBI taxonomy): Eukaryota > Metazoa > Arthropoda > Insecta > Trichoptera > Limnephilidae > Hesperophylax > Hesperophylax consimilis. The sequence continues at coordinate 18,201,166 of NC_142840.1, read as the reverse complement.
AAATGTCACATATTTACCTTTTTATTGTATTCAAAGTTAAGATGTTATTATTCAGCCTACTCTTTACTAATAAGAATAACATAAGAAATGCACGCGGGCGTGTTTCTTGATCCAAATATTTTCCCAATCGAGGTGTTCGCGCAATATATAGGGGATTGTTAGGTATGCATCCACAGGCTTAATGGACAAGTGTAATGTCAATACAAAATCCTGCAAATGTCCTACCCACCCTTTTACCCATCCCAAAATGTCACCATAATAAAATGATTGCTGCGACACACGTAAAATCGGACAAGTGGTGTCAGTTGCTCATCAGAGTTCATAGTGATAACTAATATCAGACAGGGCGATTATATATTTGTGAAGTGAAATCATCCAAAACTCCTGGATACGTGTGATAATCATCAACGGGTGAGTCCATCTTTCCTGCATTCCAATCTGGGCTTATCTTGTGCTCCAGAAGCCCAGATTTATACCTTTTCGACTATTGCACTGTCCATCGGGTTTGTCGGATGCATAAATCGTCCCATAACCTAGCATTCGGTGTAGTTTGGGACTGGTCCTTTGGGCGTGTGGCATAGGGCTTTGCTCTGCACCACCTCTAAAAATATTGTGGAGTTGCAGCTTTTCGACACCACAAGGCTTAAATCTCTATTAATAAAAATGTTTATTTATTCTTAAACCTCAATGAGTTTTTTACCGATTGCTTTTCATATTTTACATAACGTTTCATACGAATAAGCGTGTGTTTTTATATGCCTATAGTATATATATAACGCTATGATAATACATCAAAAACTGGCGTGTCATTCGTATTTATTTCTCGGTAGGTACATATGAACTGTAGTTTGGTAAAACCGTTCAGGATGTTATTTAAGAAGTTATTTATTTTTCCAAATTTTAATATAAACTCACACTCACTCACTAGCAATTTTACAATTATGAAAGATGGTTGTGTAATTTCTTAAAAAACAAAAAAAATATACGCATGAATTTAGTTTTTAGTTTTAAGTATTGGGGGAGAGTAGTAGGGAACGCGCAGCATGTCTAAACGCGCTTTTTGCAGATTGCCGCTTTACCAAAATAAAATTGCGGTTTGTTTTGTGAATTCTCTCAGGACCTCCATCTCAGCCGACTACGCGCACCTGTGAGTATCTGGCATGCCTGTATCTAGCGTGTGTATACTGATCTCCAAGCGCACGAGTAGTTAGCATGTCAGCTACTTGCCAAAAGCATGCTTTTTCACGGGCATGTGTATCCGCCGCTTTATTATTTTAGATTCTATCTAGTTTCACGAGAATTCTGGCCTTCTGACCTATCTAACAGTTTATCCTCCACATCTACATTTCCCCCTCCACAACATTAAATTTGGATAAAACTTTACTTAAGCAAAGTTGAGCTAATATTTAAATGAATGGGCACTTAGCTAAGTCCCTGATTGTAGTTAGGTTAAAGTTTACGGGGTATTTTAGGGCCACTTATCGCCTTATTGAATATCGCTGAAAGTCCTTTTGCTTTGTTTCATTACCGCTGGAATTTCCTCGTTATTTCGCAGTACTTACGCAAACAACTGAACTATCCTCTCCTATTAACAACACTTTAATTATGACAAATAATATTCTAACGACCCTCTCCCCTACGTAACAATATCGTCATTAAAACGACTAAGTTTTTAAATGGATCCACGCTGAAATTAATATCACTTGTTAAAACGTAATTATTTCAAAATGGATACTGAAAAGGAAAAGCGAATTTTGATTTTAAGTCAAGATTTGAAATTCATTGGTTAGTTGGTTTTAAAATTTCAGCGTCGTACTTGATTATTTTCACCTGAATTTAATTTAGTAATCAGAGTTACTGTTTAACCAATAAAATTCGTTGAAAATAATGAAATATAATTTTATAATTTTGTTGGAGCAAATACCTACATAAATTAATTATTCAATGAAATTTCATGGAATCGACAGGGAAAATGGTAAGCATGAACTGAATAGGTTAATAACTAATATAAACGAAGTTCATTAAATAATGGTTTAGAATTATTTAAAAGCTTTGGTATTTTGAAGAGCTTTGGAGCAATAAAGCAAATAAGTCCGCTGTTATTTCTCAAATTAACTACATCTGAATTAAATTAAAGAAAACAACAACATTCGACTTAGAGGTAATAATGAGATTAATTATCAATATTACAGTAAATCAAATAAAATGTTTGAAATGTAATATTTCATGGTTATGGTGGTATGGTTTAATAAATTAACGACAGAGATGAGATTAGAACCGGACTTTAATAAATTTAAAAATAAAATTAACTTCACTACAATAAATAATTTAACGAAATAGAATGACGATGATATCTCACTATATTATTTTATAAATTATTGTATAAAAAAAATAAAATCTCTTCACTTTATATGTTTTTATGATTCTTTTTTTCTTCTATTTACATATGTATGTTAAGTTTTTATTATTTTCCCTTTACACACGAGTTTTAGACTCCTGTAAAGGTAAACATGTTAATTTTTATTGAAATATGTTCTTACTATGTAAATTTAAACATTATACTGTATTTTATAAAATAAATAAAAATATTTAAAAAAAAATAAAAATTTACAAACGAAAAGTATTGAAATCCTTAAGTCTAAAGTTAAAGTTAAGTTGACTTCTGCACTTTGCAAGCGTGTCCCATACAGAGCTTTAAACTCTAACGTACGTTAAAAAATATAAAGCATACAATTGGAATTTAAAATTACGTTTTTTATGTAAATTTGACGATCTCCGTGGTCGAGGGGTAAAGCTCTCGACTAGCAAGGGTTCAAATCAAGTAAATTTTATTTGAATTATTAGTGTTATTTCAAAAATTACTCATTTAAAAATCATACATAGTATATTTGCGGCATTGCGGTACGTTCCAGAGTGGAATATACTCTAAGTATCACCCTGGCGTAAGACCGTCATTCAGAATTGAAACGTTGATTTAAATCGCTGTTGCCGTGTTTGGTGATCAGATCTGAATGGCCAGGCACTTTCCAACCTTCTACTTTCCCGTCTCTTTTCTCTCCCAACTACTTTCAGTCTCGCAACATACCCCATTTAGGGATGCCACAGTCTCGCTGGCTCCAGACGGTTGGGAGCAGTCGGGACTCTTGTGATATTTTCAGTAGGATTTGAGAAGATGAAATATGTATTAAACATTTGAATCAGGTTTATTGCTTTTCATACACAAATGCAATTTTTGTCAATTTTATTTATAATATAATTATATTTTTACGATCGGAAGTGAATTTGAAGAATCACAAAATCTTTCAAAAATTTCAGCAAAAGAAATACACATTTCAAGCACAGAATTACGTTTTTTTAATAAAATAATTTTCTTATCATTTGTAGGTACCTACATGATCGCTTATCTAAATTAAAGTTTATTTAACTTGAACAATATCACGCAGGAATATTTAACTTGACGATTATAAAATTTGCATAGATTTATTTGCGTATTTCTGTATTAGGTAAGTTCCCACAGCCTTTTTCCTCCAGTGCCTATATTTAGCATAATTTGCAGAAACAGAGTGCAGAAAATATGCAAATGTAATTACGGTCCATTTGTAGGTGCGTTCCATTTTTGCGGCGATGTGTCTTTATTAGGGGGAACCATCCATCAATCTCAATCCGCGCGCGTCATCATCCATTATGATTACCGCTTGTAGGCGGCGGTCGGTCCGGGATAGGCGGAATGCAGACTACAGAATACATCCACTACTAACATCTAACGGTGCTATCAAATTAAGATGGTAGTAATAGACCAAGTAACGTCCTGGTGAAAGACAACCTGCTTTTTTATAAGATGCACAAGGTGTCCTCTGCTCCCTACCAACTGGAGCCAGTTGGAACTATGGCATCCCTAATTGGGGTATGTTGTGAGCTTGAAGTAAGTGCGGAGGGGGAGGAGATGAGGAGAGGAAGATTGGTAATTGAAGATTGCGACACTGATAATAGTTATCTACAATTATAGAAATGGCATATTCCATTATCACAGGGACAGGTGGACTGCAGACTGCAAACTGCTGGACCATACATTCACTCATTCTACGCCATCCACGAATGGTGTAATCATTACAGAAAAATGATAGATGATATTTGTACCTCCCTGGCGATCAAAAATACCATCCTTAATAAGCGAAACGTTGCTTGGAATGGCTTTAGCGGAGTTTGGTGACGAGAACTGAATAGCCAGGCACTTTCAGACACTAATAATATTTGGTTGATTTATATTGCGCCATTTTTGGGAAATATTACCTAAAAGACACTCTACAAATATATAATATATTTCTATTACTAAATATTGACAAAATAAACTGTTATCACCTTATGGCTAATAGATTGCACCCACCGGTTCATCGATCATTAATACAAAATTCAAAAATTTAATTTTCATCTAGAAATTCTGGGACCAACTACAATATGTATTCCTCTTTGCCCAGAATACTAATGGAGGGAAACAATTATAATAAGTCAGTGGACATCTCGAATTTATCTTTAAACAAATATAAAATGTTGTTAATGAAGCAATTCAGTTATGTACGATAAATAATGTATATTTCTTAATATTCATTTGTAAAAGTCCCGAAAACGGGTGTTTATTAATAAATAAATAAAAACTATGATATGTACAATGCATTTTTTTTATTCAGTGAAATGGTTATTACAATTAATAGGAATGTTTAGACCACCAAGCTAGGGCACATGCCCGTGTTGTGGTGGTTAGTCATTTGACATTTTCAATTTTGCTACCCGGCTTTGCCTGATGCGACAAAATTTTAACACATCTAATTTAAAATGCCATCATTAATTTTTGTATTCCTTTTTAATATTTTGTTCTTTAATGAGCTTAAGGGAGGTTAAAAAAATGTTGTGATGTGCAGTACAACAGTACAAGGACATGATTACAAGTTTGGAATAGTGTAAATTCAATAAGAAAAGATTGATGTGGATATATTATAGCTAATACAAGAATACTAATCTCAGGTAAATTTGTTTAATTTAAGGGTATGAAAGCCTAAAAGGGAAGGTTTGAAATTAAATCTGAATTGTGTTGGGCTTGTTACGCATTTTAGTTCCAGAGGGAGTTTATTTCAAGCCTTAGACCCAGATACTCCGAAAGGGCGAGTTTCTTCTTTTCATCTAATTAATTGTATCATAATGGTCAACGTATTAGAATTAACTTTTTTTTTCTTTAAAGGTTCCCTTCTATTCGCGCTATTTTGAAAGATTACCATTGTTAAAAACGTAATTAGTAACCAGATCTGAATAGCAAGTTAGGTACTTTCCATCGTGCCTCTTTCTCATTTCCTTCTTGCCTATCTCTACAGCCTCAGAAAATAATAAAATACAAAAAGTAATCCAATTTGAGAAGCCATAGTTTCACTGATTTCGGGCACATTTGCGGTTCATTTTCAAATTTAGAAATTCTTTCTGGAGACTAGGAGTCAGAAGGTATTATTACACGGCGTCCTTGGTATTTAGCTCGAGGTACCAATTATAAAAAAATAAAAAAAATTGTTGTTAATATAATAAAATAAACCTTTTTGTAAATCTGCTACTTCAGTTTCTTTTCATATCAGTAAGATAACAATTTTTTCTATATAGTGAAAAAGGTATAAATACAGCAGAACCCAAAATCTACTACGAACATCTACACTTATAGTATCCTCCAACAACCACGACCACGATCATGGTGGGTTTTAATGACGTCACAGTAAAGCTCTTTTGCAGTGCCAATTAAAATAACAAAACCATTTTAATTATTAAGAAATAAATGCTTAAAAGGCTATTAAATTGAAAATTAATTACCGGTTCTACGAAAACCGGTGGGGTGGCGGTAAATTCCACTCCCCCATGGGCAAGGCTCTTGACCGCGCCTAGCCCTTTCGAATAATATTGCAAATACTGCACGCCTTAATTATTGACTTCGAAATTTCAATGGTTTTATCAAATTTTGTGTTTTCAAGATGAAAATTGATTTTAACAATTTCTGACCGTTGTTTGGCATAATACTTCTTAGATCAGAACCAAGAGGTCAAGGGTCGAAAACAAGAAAAGACGAATTAGTGAAGTAAGTGAAATGTTTAAAGTCACCAGTACTGATTATTTTACATTTACCCCAAGCAAAAGTCCCTGAGAAAAAATAATTTCCCTCAGGGCCAATGTCATCTTTTAGGAAGCTGTGTGGAGGGTAATATTTAATATTCCGTTTTCTTCCGTCCTCGTCATTCCGAGCACTTTCAAAATATTTCCCAAACAGTGGTATCGTAGTACTGACTTCGGCCGTGAAAAATGTTGTGCGATGTTACAAATAAAATAAAATTTAAAGTTTTTTCGAATATTTCATATGTTGTTAGCTTTGATCGTCAGTAAGCTTTTAGAAATTATTACTTCCACGAATCTTCCCTATCTACCTTCTAGGCATCTTGTGTACCCATGACTAAAATACAAGGAAACAATAACCCAAGAATCGCATAGTTCGTGCGCCGCACAGCAGTATATTGGAAATATGTCTTCCATGAGAATATCACTGCAAAACAAACCACCGTCGTTTCTTCGATATTCAATGCACAAAAGGTGCAATTTTCCAGCTGTACGGCTCGCCTCCATTGCGAGATTAGCTCCGCCAGTTCAATGCTGGATATTACAATACTCCGCAGTAGTCTGGATAGTTTGTCTAATTTAATCTCGTTCATATTTTCTTTGAACGGCAAAGCCAGGCTTTTTGTGATGACAAATTATTGTCGGATTATAACTGAAGGATTAGAGCTATTGTTAAACGGGGAAAGAATCATAATAGATCCATTTATAGACTTCTTCTCCAAAAATGACCCGATATTAGTGGGAAGGGACGTTTCAAAGGTAATTTTTTTTTAATGAATAATAATCATATATATTTCTTCAATTTAGATAGATTTATCATTTTCATGCGTAGAAGGAAAAGCAAATAACAGACCTATTTATTAAAGAAATGTAAGTAAAATTGTTCACCGCCGTGGTTGGTTCATTCTGTTCTGACTCCAAAAATCACTTGAAAGCGTTATTGCTATTATTAATAACTAGATCTTACGAATAGGCAAATATTTTACCATTTTACAATGTATATTCTTGGGGTAAAATCCTAATTAATAATACAGATAAAAGAGGAAAACTCGGGAATTTACCAAGTTGATTGTGCCAATTGTCCATCATACTACATATAACAAACTGGGAGATCATTCAAAACCCGCATTAAAGAACATTTCTGAAGTTATGTGAATGACAAATGTGAATTATTGAACGTTGTATTACACTTACTAGGCAATCAAAATTCTTTTTTATAAAGACAGAGATGTTAAAATTCTTCATGCCTGTAGCAAAAACTTTAAAAATATAATAAATAAATGGAAGCTAAAATAATAGAGCCATACTTTGTAAAAAAAACAATTGCAAGCATATGCAAAATCTCCTCTCCTATGTCCATTGTAACTTTTATTATATGTTCTAAATAAGTATTAGTTTTATATCATCCATAGAGTCCATAGAAAATATCATGTCTACGTCTATGTAAAAGATGTCCCTACTTTTAAATCTAACTTTACATACATCAACCTAACATTTCAGGAAACCATAATTATAATAATAATAGTAAGATATACCTACACGACAACAGTAAAATCAGTAAATATTTCAAATAAGGTATTCCCAAACAAATATTAATCTGCAAAGCAAATAAACCTATGTTATTTATAAATTTATTGAATAGGTTTTATATAAAGTCCATTAAAATTCATTTCAGTTGGAAAGCAAGACACAACAATGAAGATAGGAAATCCCAAATAATTTGAATAAACCCATTGTATGATACCCCTTCCCCCAAATGTAAAGTATTATATATGCCATAGGTTAAAACATATTTTTACCAGTCTGAAGATAGAGGCTGAAACCGGTTACGGTCAAAAATAAAATATATTGGAAAAAGTTTTACAACCTTTTATTATATTATCTAAAATACACAAACGAATAATTATACATCTAAATTTGGTCGATGTATATACCACAATGTAAATAAAAATAAAAATTAACAATAAAAACACAATATCCAAAAAATAATAAATAAATATAAAAAAAATATTATTGTCATGTGTAATGTTGATTTGTTTCTTTGCTTTCTTATTTGATTTTATGCCATGCCAATATGTATTACATTACATTGCAGTTGCACAACCCCTGCACATAGCTAGGAATAAAAGTAGTAATTTTTTTGTTTTTGGGCAGACCCGTGAAAAATTACGGGATGTTGTAATTATAGTATTTGTAAAGCTGAGAGTATTTATAAAATAACATTTTCCTTCAGATCATTGTCTCGCAAAAACATATATGGTTAACCTTCTTTATCTTAAAATCATGAAATCGTTTAAATTTTAAACAAAAGAAATACAGATTTTGAATACAAAATTATTAATTACAAAAATAAAATATTTTTTGCGGTTAGGTGCCCACCTACTTTATGGCTTGTCTTAATTCACATTTTCAGTTCCAATCTTTTTTTTAAATTTGTTTCAATTCATTCATTCACTAAGCTAGAGTTGCAAACACACAACCGAAATTAGAATATTCATATAATATTGTTAACATCCACATATAAATATTTTTTCAATAAATATTTGTAAAATAACACAAAATGTGTTATTATTCCAAGCATTGTATCTCTAATCCAGACTTTTGGATTTAAAAGCTGCACGATCGCAAGTTTAGTTCATACATTCAAGGCTCAGTGCGCCCATAGATTGCAAGAATAGTGCATTAAATGCATGTGGGGCATATACTCTACTTACATATGTATATCCTCTGGCTCCAGCTCGCCTCGCAGCGTGAAGATTCACTTTGGCAAATCGCTCTGAACGATGCTGCAGTTGGAAATGGGAGGAATAGCGAGATAGTGGGAGTTTCGTGCGTGGTTTAGTGAATGCATGGCTCACTCAGATGTCCAGATCTACTTTCTAGTGATGGGCGTAATCGAGATGTTATTGAACACAATTCTTTTATTCGAAACAGTTTGATTATTAACATACAGATAAATTCAGCAAAATTAATACACGATCGTAGAAGACTTTCAATTTGGAAGGCGAGTATGGGTACTGCCGCACGGGGAACGATTTATTGGCTAACCATCACTCGCGTCAAAATGACCTGTGACACGAGTGATGGTTAACCAAGTGGTTTGCTACGTTTGGTGACCAAGCAAGGGTGCCCGGGTTCATGGGGTGTGGGCAGGTTTTTCTACGTTTTGGCAGTGGATGCGTTTGCTCGCCTACTGCGTGGCAGGTCGGATCGGGAGAGATTGGTTGACTGAGACCTTTTGAATTCTCTAGCTGGACTGTCTCGATTCATCGCCTTGCACTGCAGTGGGAGGGATGGACTAATACGTCCGTCACTCGTGGACAAACTGAACTCCAGATTCCTATCCACTCCTCAAACCCTTTTCTTTTCCCGTTCCTTTTCCTAAATGGGCCCTCCTCGCAGCATCCTCAAAGATGACAAAGCTCCTGAGGGATTTTTTTTCTTCAGGTCCTCTTGTGTGGAGATAACGTACAAAAAGTTGTACAAATTTTCATTCAAAAGCTTCTTCCAGACACCTAGTAACTTAATAAATACTATTTCATACCCGTTATAGTTCCCCTTTCACTACTAAATTAGTTATTTGCTAGTTGGGAAAAGCTAAAAAGAAAAAAAACTGCGTTTGCACGAAGCATTTTAAAGATGTTAACCCATTGGCCTCAAACGACGCCGTCCCGGCGTGTGTACGGCGATGTGTCTTAAAATCAAACGACGCCGTCCCGGCGGGTCTGATGTCTATCGGCTTTAAAACGATAAAGGGATACATTATTGACATATGTGTTTAAAATTTTCAGTGCCAATCGCTCTGTAGATAATTAAGCATTTATTTCGTAGTAATTGGCAGGACTCCGTTGGTACAGTTTTTTCCTGATATTTACGATTGAAATTTTGTTATATTTCAGCGTCCTTGAATTTTTTCAAAATTTCGTGTGCTTCGGGAATTGACAAGCTTGTTCGTAAAACGCACGGTGGGCGGCTAACAAGAGCTCAAATTGCAAAAATTATATATTATGGCAATAAGTATGATTAATGTACAACTTTTCTTAATCCAATTATAAAAAAAAGAAAAAAAAATTGGTTTTTGTAAAAACAATATTTTTATATCCTCGTTTAATCAAATTGTTATTTTTTTTAACTACTGCATATATTTTTCACATACCTTGATTCAATGCACAAGTAAATTTAAAAAAAAAAAATTCGTTTGCATGTTTAGTTTAAAAGTTATGTAAGATTTAGTACACCCCTAAAGATTATAACTTTGGTACAAAATTAATTCGAATGTGAAGGACAATTTTTTAGCCAAACAATTCGGAGGCCAATGGGAATGAAAAAAAAATATTACAGAAACGAGACGTTAAAAGTTTAGTGTTAAGATTAACAATGTTTTAGAGATCTTTTATAGTTTGAACTGTCGAAAAGAGGTTTTTTAATTGTCGTTATTCTTAATTGACGAATTATTGAAATGATTTCTATTAATAGTTATTTCGATAGTAAAAAAATGTTTGAAAAACTGTAATTTATATATAAAAATATTTTTAAAATTATTTTTACAATTATCTAAATGTTTCGAAAAACGTTATTTCGATTAAATAAATATTTGGAGTATGCTCATCACTACCCGCTGAAAAACACTTAAATTACACTATTATTTTTGTACTCAAAGCTGTGAGATTCAGGAGATGGATTTAAATGTAAATAATTTAGGTTAAAGATTGAAGAAATACAAACATAGATAGGGATGAGATACAATATTTTATTTGAGAGAAGGCGCGAAGTGGTGTTTTATGACGGACTTCCAAAAACCTTCAAAGTTAAAAACGTATGTTTATAATTTACTACTGGATTAGGTAACTATATTGTTGCCGTAAGCATACTCCTTTTTATTTTTTGGTGAACTAACTGCATTAAATTATATACAAATAAAATACTTCTTATACTCCACTATTTAATCAAAAGAATCGACATATTTCGAAAACAATTGTCTCTTACAGTTAATTAACAAATACTTATTATTTCTATGGCTTTATTTTAATCCAATTAAAATGATGCCACAAAGTGATTTTGCAATAATTGAAGAAGTACTATAAATTACCTTAAATAGAACTACACAAAACATTAATATATTATTTCCCTGTAAACATTCTAGTTGTCTTAAGCAGACTTCTCTGTGTCTTTTCTTTTTTTCGTTGTCTCCAGTTTCTGGTTCTACGGAAATTCGAGTCACCGTTCTACCGTTAGTCACAAAAAATGATATCGTTCATTATTGGCATTTAGCCCGTTTATAAAAAATCAACAATAAATTTATTCAAACGTTGAAATATTGCATTTTCTAAAGAAACATGACACAGTGATCTTGATATCAGTAGCAGGCAAAAATTTTGCTATCGGTTTGTGTTATAGATTATCTTTCCGTCTATACCTACCCGAAAACTATAAAGTGTCACAAAGTTTTAAATGCAATAATAACCTTCTAATGAGTGACATCACTTTACAATATTCTGATGCAAATTTTCGTAGTGAACGGGAAAACCACGTTTGTTGTAATGGGGGTGTTGTGACTTGTGAGGCGCCTAATTACTATCGAAATTGACTGAAACTGTAATTTCAATAAGAAAAACATTATAATAATGACCCTGCCCATGAGAACTACCTTCAATATCGTCTTATGCTATCTTCTCGTTCCTTTTGATATTCTAGGCTATCCTCTAAGGTAGTGAGGTAGTAATCGAAAACAGATGATATGTAAACAATCGTCTGAGCACTTTGATACAAAAAATAAATAATAAAGAGGTAATCTTATTCAGAAAAAAACCTACATAAATGATTTTCGATACGTTTAGCGAAAAGCGCGGATTTTCTCAATCCTCTTCTACGTTTTCTCCAATACCTCTCCTGCTTGTGCGTTATTCCCGCGTCAAATTAATCACGTTAGAAGAACTCAAATTTGTTTTGAATTTAAGTGTAATTTAGAAAATTGTAAAAAAATATATTAACCATTCGAAAAACATTAACAAGTCCCAACGAAATGGTGAATTTTCTTGGAATTTCGGAATACTCCCGAGGTATCTAAAATGGTCTAGATATTACATATTTTTGAAGTTGTCGATAAAAAAATACTATTTTAGAAACTAAATCAAATTATCTTTGAAATATTTGCATTTGAAAAAAACATTGATTTTCTAAAAAATATTTTTTTAACATCAAACATGAAAATGTTAACAAAAATACTTACCAGATCTTTTTGTCTCGGACCGTCCATAATTTTGAAAGAATTCGATATATATAAAACACATTCCTTTTGTGTATGTCAAAAACAATAAAACTGTAACTTCAATTTTTATACCGCTCATACAATAAAAAAATAAGTGTTTAAATTTCAACAATCAATGAAAAAGTGCCGAAAAAATCTTCAAAAAACATAGAATATGAATATGCATTCAACATTACTGCTTCATTCAAAAATGCTGATTTTAAAAACTAATTGAAATCCTCGTACGAAAAAAAGAATAGAGCCGAATAATTGTGTCTGGTTAAAAAAACCCGTAATTTACCTGTTTCATATCAAATAACATAATACAATCCAAGTAAAATCGTTGATCTGAACAATACAGCTTGCATTGTTCAAAATGCAAGCGGCAAATTCGGCTGACGCGAGAATATAATATTCCACGAGGAGGGATTTGCTCAGTGCTCACTGGAACTAGTGGAACTGTGCAACTATAGATAGCGAATGGAGAGCGTTCCACGCTTAGCCATCGGGCACTGGGGAACCGGAACCAAATGGATGGAACTCGATTCCACCAAATACTCCTTGGCCAGTAATGGTTATACGTGCTCGTATTAAATGAGAGCAAACCAACCACCTGCTGGGTATAGTATTATTGTACGGAGACGGTTAATGATAATCTTTGATTCCTATGAATTCAAGTGTTGGAATATCATTAACATAAGAGAACACTTGATTATGTCCAATACTGATTTGCTTACACTGCGTTATTAGCGGGGTAAAATATGCCATAGGAGGGAGGGGGGTGGATTTTTTAAATAATAAATGTGACAAGTTTATTGCCAGATACAGACATAACGCGTCGTCTCGGTCAGGGCCGAACTTTCATCTAGCCCCGAGAGGCCCCGGTCCAGCGTTCTAACCTTGAAGTGGGGCCCCGGCCAGGGACGGATTTTTTTTTTAAATTAACTGCGCACAGAAGGCCCCCATTCGAAATAAGTTCCTTTTAAGGCATAATATGTTATCTTTGGGGAATCTATGAAAATAGTACTCATTCAATTTAGGACAAAATACTTTTTCCAGTCGTCAAAATCCCAGGCGTTGACCTGGCTTTTCGCTGAAATCAGATGTGGACAGTGACCTTTCTTTTGTTTTTTAGGTTATAAACTGTTGATTTTTATAATTGTGTATGTGGTGTGTATCAAATCCTCGCCGCCCGCTACACGGCACATACACTTTCCTTTACTAAATAAATAAATAGATGAGCGTTTTACATACATGTGAATTTTTAAGTACCAATTACTTGACTATGTTAGATGCTAACGGATGAAGCTAATTCTCAGAGTTCACTAAGTCGAAGCTAATAACTACCCCTTCCCCCAGCTCTAGTAGTTCCAGCTAAGGGAGGGTGGTGCGAGTGGCGCTGATTGCTGCACCCTTAACTTACATGGAGCCCAATGTATGGGGCGATAGTTGAAATAAACTGTTATTAAAATCTGAATAGACCAAACATGACTCATCACTCACTTTGGTTTTAACTTTGCTTTTGAATTTAAGGGAGGGTACAGTTCATTCAAATGGAGGTAACTTTTATTTACGTAGTAATGCAAAATCATGTGTTTTTGGTTTGAAAATTTGGTCGCCTAGAAATGTTTCAGATGCTTTAATTAATACTGCGAGTAGAAAACATCTTGGCATTTGAAATAATCGAGTATTTTTTAGATAAGTCTTTTTATAAGTACAGAAAAAAATAATGTAAAGGCCTATGAAAACTGCTTTAAAGTTCAAAATCTCCTACTTACGAACCCATTTTCGGTTATGATTTTATTGTATAATGTGGCATATTAAGTTATTTATAAAATGATGGAAAAAAAATTAATATTTATGCCTGAAAATCCACAAAATAAAATAAAAGGTACTTTTTGGCCATGTTTTTTTCTTGAATAAATCAAAACAAGCGGATGGTGTTAAGCGGGAATTTAAACCTTATCGCCATCTACGTAAGGGTTGTTATTGATAGCGGCTCAATTGAAAATATTACACGACGTAGTGCATCGCCTTAAAGGTCACTTTTGTATAAAGTACACGGAAAACATGATTCACTTCAACTACTGAACGGGTTCATGAAATAAAATGTTTACTTAAATTTACTTGCAGTTTGCAGGTTTTACACATATTCATCAACTGGTTTTTTATAAGAATTTGTAATTGAATAATAAACCAGAAAGTATAATAGTACATGACATCAAAAAAAATTGTGTCAGATGTATTACGATGCATTTTAAGATTTTATTAAATGATGTAGATATTTAAAATCTATTCTACCTTTTCTTTAAATGTAGATAACGCGTTTTAATCTATTTATATGACGAAGAGTATCTGTAACTTGTGGTTGTGATCTGCAGGTGGCACGCGGCTTGGATTTGATTTTTATACAAATTAATTGTTTTATTCCGAGACTGATGAAATTTTGCACACTTAATGTTCAAAATACGAGGAGGGTCACTGCTTTCATCTGTTTCTGCTTCAGCTAGCATATTTTATTAACGAGTGATTCATTAATCAGTACAACGGCTTTGTTTGAACTTGCAGTTTTTTAATCAACAAATTTATGCTGCCCTAAGAAATTTATAAATAAGTAAACTGATTCTAAATTTCAAGTTTACGTCAAAGTAACAAATTAAATACTACCTCTTCCTAAAGTGAAATAATGCGTATTTGATTGATTTATTCAAATAACACAAGAACGAACATAGCAGTAAAAAAAGTCTTACTCGACTACACTAGTATTGTAATACATTAGGGTCCCCGCAGACGAGCGATTTTAGTCAAAGCGACAGTCAGAAAACTATTCCAAAATTCATACAAAGTCTCCTAACTAAAAAGTGTCTCGTGTGTGGACCATCGGAATGAATTTTTATGATCTTAACTGTTGCAAAGCAACTGTCTCCGCAACTAATGTATGTAATGGGAAAACACGATATTTTGAATAAGGAATTCAAGGCAATTTGTTTTTGTATGACTATTCAACTTCATACTTAAATACCAGTTTTTTTTAACTAATGTCAATTTCATAGCAAAAATATTTTTTAATGTTTGCTTTGTTTAAAACCTGCCTAAACTATCGACAAATAATGTCAGGAATCACTTTCTAAAGTAAGTAATGTCCGTCCCTCAACACCCTGTATAAATATGTGTCTTTTAAACCATGCTATTTTTTCCCTCGAGTTCCTAATTATCCAGTATACGGATGTTACGAAAAATCGTACTAACTGGGAAAAATTATATCCGAATATAAGGCCAAATTTGAACGAACAAGCTCCATTTTTATTTCGCATTCGTTCCACAGAAAATCGTTTTCTTTTCCCATTCCCGTACAACTTGAGATTTCAGTCGAGGGGCTTTCCTAACAAAACTATAAGTAACTGCGACATCCAATCTGCGAGGAAAAATTCAAAAGGCATCATTAGCTGCAGTATTTTAGTCGTTAGCCCGGAATTAGGGGAATATTGAGCCATTTCATTGAAATTGAAATCCAATTATGTAAATATTTTCATCTTAAAACCGGGGGAGACTGGAATTATGCTAAATACTTGAACACCGCGGTTTGGAAAACAGTTACGGACGTCTCTGACGCAAAACGACACTCCAATGAAATCCAGATTTAAGACAAAACGAGACGTATTATAATTCAAATTGAGCTGTACGGCTTTGTTTTTATCTTTGAAATCTTTACATTTTTCTGTAAGAATGTACCCACAGTTACAAAAAGGTAGTGCAAATTTTACCATGTTTTTCTGTAACAAATTGTACTCCTTTTCCTACAATAATGGAGCGTTTTTACAATTCGCTACATAGTATAATAATTACTAAATGTATTTATGTACCTATCCACTTTGATATTGAATCGAAATAAGAAGTTGTAATTTTTGCTTATTTGAATTTATCTTCTATATTCCATGATGAAGTTTTTTTAGGAAAATTATCCGTTTTAGGTGAGGGTAGGATATTGATTAAATGCCGGAGTAATTCACTACAAAACTAATATAGTTATTATGTATTGTTATTTCTGTGTTTTGATGGAACAGTAGTCCTGATTCATGAATCTAAATTAAATGTATGTAAAGAACATTTACATTGGTCAATTTTTTTCCGAGTAGGTTTCATGCAACTCAATTAATCTGCTATTCTTTTCAAAAGAACTCCTATAAATCAGCAAGTTTTCATTTTTTTAGTTGCACGAACCGTGTTTTATTCGAACTATGCCACATGCAACTTTTATTTTTTTATTTCCTGGTATGGCCATATCAAGAAACTCAAATAAAACAATCTCTCTCGTAAAAAGGAATATAGTGTGAGATCTATCTTTAAACAGTTTTGTGAGTTTTCTTTACCCTTTTTATGCAGTTTCCTGGGTTTTCAGAATTAACTTGATTGCTTTTAGCCTCATACCTGGTCGTTAATGAAGCCGAGTGATGATTGCAGTTCTGAAGGAAATTCATTGGTTTTGTCGTGACTTCAAAATGCAAATGAGAAGTTCAAAGGCAAAAAAGATAGTTCGCATTTTTGCAAGGAAAGACTAACATGATTATTTCAAATATATAATTTATGTTTTACCGCCAGAATTCTACTGAATCGTGATTTTAGTTTTTTTAAGTTCTCGTTAATTATAAAATGTACTAGCCTGCTATTTACTTGTGTTTCAATGTTAATTTTGAAACGTGCAAACAATAAGAATCTTATATATTTGATTTGAAGTTTTTAATAATTGCTGCAAAATACTTTTGAAACGCTTATTTATTAATGTTAAAAAACTTTACTTCTTATTTTCTCCAATATCGGAAACCTCACCTTAATGAAGCATATTTAAAAATTGCCTGCCACCCAGCAACATGTACAGAAACAAAAAATGTAATACTATTTTTATTTGAAATCATATAAACAAACTTGGGTAAGAATATTGCGTAAAGTTAGGACATTTTTATACAAATTTACATACTATGGATTTATAAGAAAACTTCTCCATTATTATAACGGTGTACAATAATGTAGATACCCGTTAGACTTACTTTAATTTTATTTATTTGTTTCTAAAAATTCTAGGCATTGATTATCTTAATTGTGATTTGTTTTTAGGGTATTATACCGTGTTGCGCTACCTCCTTCTTTAGCCAACGTTTCGGACAGAATTGCAGTGCCCATCATCAGGGCAGATGTGTAATTTAATATTAAATAAAATTACACATCTGCCCTAACGATAGACACTGCAATGCTGTCTGAAACGTTGGCTAAAGAAGGAGGTAGCGCAACACGGCATAATACCCCAAAAACTAATCACTATAATATTTTTGGTCATGAAAATCTTAAATCATACATTGATTATCTTTGTTATTGCGGCATACACTTTGGAAACAAGTCAAAAAAAATTCCCTTCCTCAACTCCAAAAATAAGCATATTTATTAATTTTTCGGAATAACTTTATTGAGTAAAACCTCAAATTGTAATATTTAAATATTGAAGACAATATTAGTGATTTTTTAAACGAAAATCTGAAACAGAAAAATCAGAAAAAGAAACGGTCACATCTGGGACTCGAACCCAGGACCCTTGTCTTTCCGGGACAATGCTCTACCAACTGCGCTAATGGGACCCTATCCTACTCGGTCACTTTTTTAACTGTATCATACTTCGAATAAGAACTACCAACATTGTCTTCATTTTTTCACCGCACATTTTTATTGGCAACTATCTTTATGTATGATCGCAAGATTCAACCCGAACTAAATGCAATCCAGACAGCGTCTTTTTAGATAAACCTATCTTATTTTTTTTTTTTTTTAATGTGGTTCGAGTCCCAGATGTGACCGTTTCCTTTTCTGATTTTTCTGTTTCAGATTTTCGTTTAAAAAATCACTAATATTGTCTTCAATATTTAAATATTACAATTTGAGGTTTTACTCAATAAAGTTATTCCGAAAAATTAATATTCATTCTAGACTTGCAGAAAAAGTCAACAGATGTCGCACATTAAAAATAAAAAAAATAAGATAGGTTTATCTAAAAAGACGCTGTCTGGATTGCATTTAGTTCGGGTTGAATCTTGCGATCATACATAAAGATAGTTGCCAATAAAAATGTGCGGTGAAAAAATGAAGACAATGTTGGTAGTTCTTATTCGAAGTATGATACAGTTAAAAAAGTGACCGAGTAGGATAGGGTCCCATTAGCGCAGTTGGTAGAGCATTGTCCCGGAAAGACAAGGGTCCTGGGTTCGAGTCCCAGATGTGACCGTTTCCTTTTCTGATTTTTCTGTTTCAGATTTTCGTTTAAAAAATCACTAATATTGTCTTCAATATTTAAGCATATTTATGTTTTTGATAACCATCACTTTTTAGTTTTACGTTTTAGCTTTTACCGGTTGCATTGATTATGCCATTTTTTCCCTTCTGCTCTTGTTCCAGCACTTTTACGTAAGATCTTCTTTATCATCAATAATAAGATCCTTAAAACATATAAACGAAAATAAATAAAGATTATCAAATAATTAGCTAATGCTTTGACCTTCTAAGAACATTTTCATCTGCATTATTAAATTATTTTTAATGTATTATAAAATATTATAAGTTTGAGGTGCTGTACGTACACATTTTATAGATACATTATTTATAGATTCATAAATTCAATGATGAATTAATTGTCAATAATTCATTTACCAAACACACTAAAACTGTCGACACGTTCACGATATTAGTTTTAAATCTGATAATACCAATGCTAATGCGGTAACCATACAATATATTGTTATTATCATCATTGAGTAATAATCAAACCAGCTGCATCCAGCAAAGATACTACGAGAAACGATATAGTTGAAGCGTTTAAAATTAAACTAAGTGTCAAACCAACGTTTACATGGTTTCAATTAAATTCAGATCTCTGGTTTCCAAACTTCATTCAGTTTTTTTTTTTGTTTATGGAATTGATCC